>NW_026114198.1:0-26847 GCF_018139145.2 Gymnogyps californianus | reverse complement strand
TAAGCGGCGCGTTCTTCAAGACTGACCAGCACGCATGGACCCCTAAGCCCTCAAAAGCAGATTGCCAGGGGACCCCGCTAAAGATTCTGCCCTGGTGCTCGGGAGTGGGAGGCTGGGAGAGCAGGAGGGACGCGTCGCCTGCTGCAGCGCTTAGGGGAAATGAAATCACGGGGCGCTCGGAGAACTCCTCCCCTTTGGCTTTCCCGCACTGGCGAGACAGTGTTGGAAAGCATTCCGTGCGGTGGGTTGCTCTTTGGTCATGAAACACACACGCCCTGGGAAGCGTCAAGGTGTTTATTGGAGGCGACGGAGGCGGATGCTGAGGGGCTGCAGCTACACCGTACCGTTGCTTGGGTGCGGAGGAGCAGCAGGGCCAGCCGGGCGCTCGCCTCCACTCGTCGGGGTTGGCTCCCGAGAAGCGCTGGGTGCGGGAGCCTGGTGGGAGGTGGCGTTGGAGGGCCCTGGAGCTGCGCCCTGCCTCTGCGTGCTGTCAGGCCCCACACGCCCGCTTCTGCCATCCGCGCGGCGGTTGTTGGTGGGCCGCCTGCGCAGGTTGTAGCGCCGCTGCGGGGACCGGCTGCGGGCCCTCTCCATGGCCATCCTCCTGCGCAGGCGGGGGGGCAAGCCGAGCACGTACTCCTCGTAGTCGTCGTCCCCTCGCACGGAGTGCAGCAGCTGCTCAAAAGGCTGCCTGCAGACTGGGCAGGCAGCTGTCCTCTTGGCCCACTGCCGGATGCAGGCAAAGCAGAAGCGGTGGAGGCAGAAGGCCACGTAGGCTGCCTTTCTGATGTGTCCCAGGCAGATGGGGCACTGGGAGTCTGCTGCTGCCTCCGCCGGCCCTGCCTGGGGTGACTGGCTCACGCCGCCATCCCTTGCAGCAGAGCCGCTCTCCGCCATGGCTTCCTCGGCGCGCGACGCTGTCCTGCCAAGAGAGACATGCAAAGTGCTGGAGCTTGTCTGGCAGGGGGGGCACTCGGGCTTGCTCTCAGCCCAGCGCAGGATGCACGGGCAGCAGGACCGGTGGAGGCATGGCATCACAAAGCTGGCCTCCTCCCAGCTGCCCAGGCAGATGGCACAGCGGTCCTCCAGCACCGTGGCCATGCTCTCCACGTGCTGCGCTGGGCTGGGGGGAGGTGGCGAGGCCGAGCTGCTCCCTCTCACTGGCGCTGCAGCAGCGGGTGTGGCGCCCGAAAAGGAAGAGAGTCCAGGGTCGTTGGCTGTCCTGGGGAGGAGTGGAAGAAATGCCCAGGTCCCTCCACAAGGAAACCCTCCCAGCTCCCCACGCTGAGGTTTCCCCACCCAGCTCACCTCTGCTGCTGCGAGCGCGCCTCCTGGGTGCCCCGGCTGCCTGAACCTGGCAGGGCCGGAGCAAATCCTTCGACGGCTCTGGGGTCGGGCACTGAGAGCCGCAAGGAACAACTCCCCGAGCAAGACACCAGCACCAAAGGCCTCGCTCAATGCTCCAGACCTTGCGAACTCGCTCAGCTGGAGCGCAGGCACGAGCCGGCTGGGTGAGACTCGGCGCCCGAATATAAGCAGTGCGGGACGCCGGGTCACAATGCAGCGCTCGGGGATGTCACAATCCATCGCTTGGTGACATCAGAGCCCACCGCTTGGAGACGTCTCAGTCCATCCCTCGGTGATGTCACAATGGGCCATCCTCGCCCACGGCACTCGCCCCAGCAGCGCCGCCGCCCCAGCACAGGCATCTGGGGTTACCGCAGCACCACTGCCCACTCCATCCCCCCATCTCTTCTCTTGGGCTCGGCATCGGTGTTTCACGCCAGTCACCGAGGCCTCGGACGTGTCTTCCCAGGGCCCCGTTGGGTCGCTCTGGCCACGGCAGACGTCTCCAGGCACATATGGCCACAGGGTTCACTCGCTAACACCTCGTGCCTCCCTTGGAGGCTGCAGGACAAAGTCCCACAGGCTCTGCCCACACCCCAGCACTGCTGGCCAGCCCTCGGGGCTCCCCTGCTTCCTCCCACGGGGAGTCCCAGGCAGCGCTTGCCTCGCTCTGGCGGGTCTTCTCCTATCTTTCTCCCCTAGCCTCAAGGCACACGGGTGACCCCCTCTGCTCGGCACCCATCAGGCCTCATCCGGGCACTACGTCCTCTTTGGGGTCCCGGAGACAGGTTGACAAACCACAGGGGCTGAGGGGAGGCAAGGAGGGTGTGTGGGGCTGGGGCCGGTTCAGCATGGAGCAGAGAAGGCATCGGGGCACGTCACAGCACACCCCGCTGCGTATGGGGAAGGCATCAAGGGGCTGAGGACAGGCTCTTCCCAGCACTGCCTGGTGGGAGGCTGAGAGACAGTGGCGCCTCCTGACACTCGAGAGGTTCAGGCTGGAGATATGGCGGAAAAAAACAAAATCCCTGTGAGGATCATGAAGCCCTGGAGTGGCTTGCCCAGAGAGGTTGTGGGATCTCTGAGCCTGGAGGTCTTCAAGACCTGAGTGGCCACAACCCAGAGCACAACTCTCACAAGCCCGTGAAGGGATGCTCGCTGAAGTCGTGCAAGAGAAAGCCTTGCCAGTGGGAAATACAGCAAAGGTTTCCCAAGGTGCAACAGCTTCCAGAAGGTTTTGCCTTTCTGGCTTCATTTGGTTCAGCAGCTTTCACAAACATTTATTTAGGATAGCATGGGATAGGGTAGGCTAGGGTAGGCTAGGATACGACAGGGTAGGACAGGGTAGGGTAGGACAGGATAGGACAGGGTAGGGTAGGTTGGGGTAGGATAGTTCTAGTTGGCAGGGCCCTACAACGATCAGCTAGTCCAACTGCCTGATCACTCCACGGCTGACCAGAAGTTAAATCCCATTATGAAGGGCATTGTCCAAATGCCTCTTTTTAGGAAGGCACTGACAGGCATGGGGCATCGACCACCTCTCTAGGAGGCCTGTTCCAGTGTTTGACCACCCTCTTGGTAAAGAAATGCTCGCGAACGTCAAAAGGCCAGTTCTTCACCCGGCGCACTGTGCACCTGCTCATCTCACAGCTGGACAACTTGTCCAGAAGGATGCTGTGAGGGGCAGGATCAAAAGCCTTACTAAAATCCCGAAGAGCCATTCCACCGCCTTCCCTGCACCCACTAGGTGGGTGACCTTATTGTAGAAGGACATCAGCTTAGTTGGACACTGCTTTGGCTTTGTGAACCCCTGTTGACTGTGCCTGATGATTGCATTGTCCTTGAAATGCCTTTCAGTAGCACCCAGTAGGATCTTCTCCATCATTTTTCCACGTGCTGAGGTTAGAGTAACAGGTCTGTAGTTTCCTGGGTCTTCCCAGGAACACAGCGTGGGAATGGTTCCAAACTGTGTCGGGGGAGGTTCACACTTGACATTCGGAAGCGTTTCTTTACCGAGAGGGTGGTCAGACACTGGAACAGGCTTCCTAGAGAGGTGGTCGATGCCCCATGCCTGTCAGTGCCTTCTTATAAAGAGGCATTTGGACAATGCCCTTCCTCATATTTTTTAACTTTCGGTCAGCTCTGAAGTGGCCGGGCAGCTGGACTAGATGATCGTCGTACGTCCCTGCCAACTGAACTATTCTATTCTATTCTTTCTATTCTATTCTATTCTATTCTGTTCTGTTCTGTTCTCTTCTCTTCTTTCTGTTCTCTTCTTGTCTTGTCTTGTCTTGTCTTGTCTTGTCTTGTCTTGTCTTGTTTTGTCTTGTCTTGTCCTGTCCTGTCCTGTCCTGTCTCGTCTTGTCTTGCGTTGTAATGTAATGTAATGCATTCTATCGTATTGTATTCTATTGTATTCCATGCCGTTCCGTTCCATTCCATTCTATTTCCTTGCACCCTTCGTGTAAATTGGAATAATGTTGACTAGCTTCCAGTCAGCAGGGACCTCCCCAGACTCGCAAGACCTTTGACAGATGATTGAGAGGGGTCCTGCCGTAACATCCGCTAGCTCCTTCAGTACTCTGGGATGAACGCCACCAAGGCCCCGTGGACTTGGGAACATTCAACGGATACGGCTGGCCCCTTACAATTTCCGTGTCCGCAAACGGAAAGTCACTGTTCCCGCAGCCGTGGTCCTCCAGCTGAGACGACCGGACAGCCCAAGGTCTATCGTTCGGATTAAAGACTGAGGCAAAAAAAGCATTGAATGACTCTGCTTTTTCTGCATCCCTGTTTGCCAGGGGACCGTCGTCATCAAGTATGGGTCCAATGCGTTCCTTGGACCTCCTCTTGCTATTAACATACTTAATAAAATCCTTTCTTCTTGTCTGGCACAACAATAGCCAGTTTCAGCTCTAGTTGAGCTTTGGCCTTTTGTGTCTTCTCCCTGCATATGCGAACCACAGCTCTGCAGTCTTCCTGCGAAGCCTGGCCTTGCTTCTCGAGATCATCCCATCTCTTTTTGCTGCTGAGTTCCACGAGGAGTTCCCTGCTGAGCCAAGCTGGTGGTCTGCCCTGCTTGCTTGACTGGCGACACAACGGGATGGCGTGCTCCTGTGCTTTTAAGCGGCGGTTCTTCAAGACTGACCAGCACGCATGGACCCCTAAGCCCTCAAAAGCAGATTGCCAGGGGACCCCGCTAAAGATTCTGCCCTGGTGCTCGGGAGTGGGAGGCTGGGAGAGCAGGAGGGACGCGTCGCCTGCTGCAGCGCTTAGGGGAAATGAAATCACGGGGCGCTCGGAGAACTCCTCCCCTTTGGCTTTCCCGCACTGGCGAGACAGTGTTGGAAAGCATTCCGTGCGGTGGGTTGCTCTTTGGTCATGAAACACACACGCCCTGGGAAGCGTCAAGGTGTTTATTGGAGGCGACGGAGGCGGATGCTGAGGGGCTGCAGCTACACCGTACCGTTGCTTGGGTGCGGAGGAGCAGCAGGGCCAGCCGGGCGCTCGCCTCCACTCGTCGGGGTTGGCTCCCGAGAAGCGCTGGGTGCGGGAGCCTGGTGGGAGGTGGCGTTGGAGGGCCCTGGAGCTGCGCCCTGCCTCTGCGTGCTGTCAGGCCCCACACGCCCGCTTCTGCCATCCGCGCGGCGGTTGTTGGTGGGCCGCCTGCGCAGGTTGTAGCGCCGCTGCGGGGACCGGCTGCGGGCCCTCTCCATGGCCATCCTCCTGCGCAGGCGGGGGGGCAAGCCGAGCACGTACTCCTCGTAGTCGTCGTCCCCTCGCACGGAGTGCAGCAGCTGCTCAAAAGGCTGCCTGCAGACTGGGCAGGCAGCTGTCCTCTTGGCCCACTGCCGGATGCAGGCAAAGCAGAAGCGGTGGAGGCAGAAGGCCACGTAGGCTGCCTTTCTGATGTGTCCCAGGCAGATGGGGCACTGGGAGTCTGCTGCTGCCTCCGCCGGCCCTGCCTGGGGTGACTGGCTCACGCCGCCATCCCTTGCAGCAGAGCCGCTCTCCGCCATGGCTTCCTCGGCGCGCGACGCTGTCCTGCCAAGAGAGACATGCAAAGTGCTGGAGCTTGTCTGGCAGGGGGGGCACTCGGGCTTGCTCTCAGCCCAGCGCAGGATGCACGGGCAGCAGGACCGGTGGAGGCATGGCATCACAAAGCTGGCCTCCTCCCAGCTGCCCAGGCAGATGGCACAGCGGTCCTCCAGCACCGTGGCCATGCTCTCCACGTGCTGCGCTGGGCTGGGGGGAGGTGGCGAGGCCGAGCTGCTCCCTCTCACTGGCGCTGCAGCAGCGGGTGTGGCGCCCGAAAAGGAAGAGAGTCCAGGGTCGTTGGCTGTCCTGGGGAGGAGTGGAAGAAATGCCCAGGTCCCTCCACAAGGAAACCCTCCCAGCTCCCCACGCTGAGGTTTCCCCACCCAGCTCACCTCTGCTGCTGCGAGCGCGCCTCCTGGGTGCCCCGGCTGCCTGAACCTGGCAGGGCCGGAGCAAATCCTTCGACGGCTCTGGGGTCGGGCACTGAGAGCCGCAAGGAACAACTCCCCGAGCAAGACACCAGCACCAAAGGCCTCGCTCAATGCTCCAGACCTTGCGAACTCGCTCAGCTGGAGCGCAGGCACGAGCCGGCTGGGTGAGACTCGGCGCCCGAATATAAGCAGTGCGGGACGCCGGGTCACAATGCAGCGCTCGGGGATGTCACAATCCATCGCTTGGTGACATCAGAGCCCACCGCTTGGAGACGTCTCAGTCCATCCCTCGGTGATGTCACAATGGGCCATCCTCGCCCACGGCACTCGCCCCAGCAGCGCCGCCGCCCCAGCACAGGCATCTGGGGTTACCGCAGCACCACTGCCCACTCCATCCCCCCATCTCTTCTCTTGGGCTCGGCATCGGTGTTTCACGCCAGTCACCGAGGCCTCGGACGTGTCTTCCCAGGGCCCCGTTGGGTCGCTCTGGCCACGGCAGACGTCTCCAGGCACATATGGCCACAGGGTTCACTCGCTAACACCTCGTGCCTCCCTTGGAGGCTGCAGGACAAAGTCCCACAGGCTCTGCCCACACCCCAGCACTGCTGGCCAGCCCTCGGGGCTCCCCTGCTTCCTCCCACGGGGAGTCCCAGGCAGCGCTTGCCTCGCTCTGGCGGGTCTTCTCCTATCTTTCTCCCCTAGCCTCAAGGCACACGGGTGACCCCCTCTGCTCGGCACCCATCAGGCCTCATCCGGGCACTACGTCCTCTTTGGGGTCCCGGAGACAGGTTGACAAACCACAGGGGCTGAGGGGAGGCAAGGAGGGTGTGTGGGGCTGGGGCCGGTTCAGCATGGAGCAGAGAAGGCATCGGGGCACGTCACAGCACACCCCGCTGCGTATGGGGAAGGCATCAAGGGGCTGAGGACAGGCTCTTCCCAGCACTGCCTGGTGGGAGGCTGAGAGACAGTGGCGCCTCCTGACACTCGAGAGGTTCAGGCTGGAGATATGGCGGAAAAAAACAAAATCCCTGTGAGGATCATGAAGCCCTGGAGTGGCTTGCCCAGAGAGGTTGTGGGATCTCTGAGCCTGGAGGTCTTCAAGACCTGAGTGGCCACAACCCAGAGCACAACTCTCACAAGCCCGTGAAGGGATGCTCGCTGAAGTCGTGCAAGAGAAAGCCTTGCCAGTGGGAAATACAGCAAAGGTTTCCCAAGGTGCAACAGCTTCCAGAAGGTTTTGCCTTTCTGGCTTCATTTGGTTCAGCAGCTTTCACAAACATTTATTTAGGATAGCATGGGATAGGGTAGGCTAGGGTAGGCTAGGATACGACAGGGTAGGACAGGGTAGGACAGGGTAGGGTAGGACAGGATAGGACAGGGTAGGGTAGGTTGGGGTAGGATAGTTCTAGTTGGCAGGGCCCTACAACGATCAGCTAGTCCAACTGCCTGATCACTCCACGGCTGACCAGAAGTTAAATCCCATTATGAAGGGCATTGTCCAAATGCCTCTTTTTAGGAAGGCACTGACAGGCATGGGGCATCGACCACCTCTCTAGGAGGCCTGTTCCAGTGTTTGACCACCCTCTTGGTAAAGAAATGCTCGCGAACGTCAAAAGGCCAGTTCTTCACCCGGCGCACTGTGCACCTGCTCATCTCACAGCTGGACAACTTGTCCAGAAGGATGCTGTGAGGGGCAGGATCAAAAGCCTTACTAAAATCCCGAAGAGCCATTCCACCGCCTTCCCTGCACCCACTAGGTGGGTGACCTTATTGTAGAAGGACATCAGCTTAGTTGGACACTGCTTTGGCTTTGTGAACCCCTGTTGACTGTGCCTGATGATTGCATTGTCCTTGAAATGCCTTTCAGTAGCACCCAGTAGGATCTTCTCCATCATTTTTCCACGTGCTGAGGTTAGAGTAACAGGTCTGTAGTTTCCTGGGTCTTCCCAGGAACACAGCGTGGGAATGGTTCCAAACTGTGTCGGGGGAGGTTCACACTTGACATTCGGAAGCGTTTCTTTACCGAGAGGGTGGTCAGACACTGGAACAGGCTTCCTAGAGAGGTGGTCGATGCCCCATGCCTGTCAGTGCCTTCTTATAAAGAGGCATTTGGACAATGCCCTTCCTCATATTTTTTAACTTTCGGTCAGCTCTGAAGTGGCCGGGCAGCTGGACTAGATGATCGTCGTACGTCCCTGCCAACTGAACTATTCTATTCTATTCTATTCTATTCTATTCTATTCTGTTCTGTTCTGTTCTGTTCTCTTCTTCTTTCTGTTCTCTTCTTGTCTTGTCTTGTCTTGTCTTGTCTTGTCTTGTCTTGTCTTGTTTTGTCTTGTCCTGTCCTGTCCTGTCCTGTCTCGTCTTGTCTTGCGTTGTAATGTAATGTAATGCATTCTATCGTATTGTATTCTATTGTATTCCATGCCGTTCCGTTCCATTCCATTCTATTTCCTTGCACCCTTCGTGTAAATTGGAATAATGTTGACTAGCTTCCAGTCAGCAGGGACCTCCCCAGACTCGCAAGACCTTTGACAGATGATTGAGAGGGGTCCTGCCGTAACATCCGCTAGCTCCTTCAGTACTCTGGGATGAACGCCACCAAGGCCCCGTGGACTTGGGAACATTCAACGGATACGGCTGGCCCCTTACAATTTCCGTGTCCGCAAACGGAAAGTCACTGTTCCCGCAGCCGTGGTCCTCCAGCTGAGACGACCGGACAGCCCAAGGTCTATCGTTCGGATTAAAGACTGAGGCAAAAAAAGCATTGAATGACTCTGCTTTTTCTGCATCCCTGTTTGCCAGGGGACCGTCGTCATCAAGTATGGGTCCAATGCGTTCCTTGGACCTCCTCTTGCTATTAACATACTTAATAAAATCCTTTCTTCTTGTCTGGCACAACAATAGCCAGTTTCAGCTCTAGTTGAGCTTTGGCCTTTTGTGTCTTCTCCCTGCATATGCGAACCACAGCTCTGCAGTCTTCCTGCGAAGCCTGGCCTTGCTTCTCGAGATCATCCCATCTCTTTTTGCTGCTGAGTTCCACGAGGAGTTCCCTGCTGAGCCAAGCTGGTGGTCTGCCCTGCTTGCTTGACTGGCGACACAACGGGATGGCGTGCTCCTGTGCTTTTAAGCGGCGGTTCTTCAAGACTGACCAGCACGCATGGACCCCTAAGCCCTCAAAAGCAGATTGCCAGGGGACCCCGCTAAAGATTCTGCCCTGGTGCTCGGGAGTGGGAGGCTGGGAGAGCAGGAGGGACGCGTCGCCTGCTGCAGCGCTTAGGGGAAATGAAATCACGGGGCGCTCGGAGAACTCCTCCCCTTTGGCTTTCCCGCACTGGCGAGACAGTGTTGGAAAGCATTCCGTGCGGTGGGTTGCTCTTTGGTCATGAAACACACACGCCCTGGGAAGCGTCAAGGTGTTTATTGGAGGCGACGGAGGCGGATGCTGAGGGCTGCAGCTACACCGTACCGTTGCTTGGGTGCGGAGGAGCAGCAGGGCCAGCCGGGCGCTCGCCTCCACTCGTCGGGGTTGGCTCCCGAGAAGCGCTGGGTGCGGGAGCCTGGTGGGAGGTGGCGTTGGAGGGCCCTGGAGCTGCGCCCTGCCTCTGCGTGCTGTCAGGCCCCACACGCCCGCTTCTGCCATCCGCGCGGCGGTTGTTGGTGGGCCGCCTGCGCAGGTTGTAGCGCCGCTGCGGGGACCGGCTGCGGGCCCTCTCCATGGCCATCCTCCTGCGCAGGCGGGGGGGCAAGCCGAGCACGTACTCCTCGTAGTCGTCGTCCCCTCGCACGGAGTGCAGCAGCTGCTCAAAAGGCTGCCTGCAGACTGGGCAGGCAGCTGTCCTCTTGGCCCACTGCCGGATGCAGGCAAAGCAGAAGCGGTGGAGGCAGAAGGCCACGTAGGCTGCCTTTCTGATGTGTCCCAGGCAGATGGGGCACTGGGAGTCTGCTGCTGCCTCCGCCGGCCCTGCCTGGGGTGACTGGCTCACGCCGCCATCCCTTGCAGCAGAGCCGCTCTCCGCCATGGCTTCCTCGGCGCGCGACGCTGTCCTGCCAAGAGAGACATGCAAAGTGCTGGAGCTTGTCTGGCAGGGGGGGCACTCGGGCTTGCTCTCAGCCCAGCGCAGGATGCACGGGCAGCAGGACCGGTGGAGGCATGGCATCACAAAGCTGGCCTCCTCCCAGCTGCCCAGGCAGATGGCACAGCGGTCCTCCAGCACCGTGGCCATGCTCTCCACGTGCTGCGCTGGGCTGGGGGGAGGTGGCGAGGCCGAGCTGCTCCCTCTCACTGGCGCTGCAGCAGCGGGTGTGGCGCCCGAAAAGGAAGAGAGTCCAGGGTCGTTGGCTGTCCTGGGGAGGAGTGGAAGAAATGCCCAGGTCCCTCCACAAGGAAACCCTCCCAGCTCCCCACGCTGAGGTTTCCCCACCCAGCTCACCTCTGCTGCTGCGAGCGCGCCTCCTGGGTGCCCCGGCTGCCTGAACCTGGCAGGGCCGGAGCAAATCCTTCGACGGCTCTGGGGTCGGGCACTGAGAGCCGCAAGGAACAACTCCCCGAGCAAGACACCAGCACCAAAGGCCTCGCTCAATGCTCCAGACCTTGCGAACTCGCTCAGCTGGAGCGCAGGCACGAGCCGGCTGGGTGAGACTCGGCGCCCGAATATAAGCAGTGCGGGACGCCGGGTCACAATGCAGCGCTCGGGGATGTCACAATCCATCGCTTGGTGACATCAGAGCCCACCGCTTGGAGACGTCTCAGTCCATCCCTCGGTGATGTCACAATGGGCCATCCTCGCCCACGGCACTCGCCCCAGCAGCGCCGCCGCCCCAGCACAGGCATCTGGGGTTACCGCAGCACCACTGCCCACTCCATCCCCCCATCTCTTCTCTTGGGCTCGGCATCGGTGTTTCACGCCAGTCACCGAGGCCTCGGACGTGTCTTCCCAGGGCCCCGTTGGGTCGCTCTGGCCACGGCAGACGTCTCCAGGCACATATGGCCACAGGGTTCACTCGCTAACACCTCGTGCCTCCCTTGGAGGCTCCAGGACAAAGTCCCACAGGCTCTGCCCACACCCCAGCACTGCTGGCCAGCCCTCGGGGCTCCCCTGCTTCCTCCCACGGGGAGTCCCAGGCAGCGCTTGCCTCGCTCTGGCGGGTCTTCTCCTATCTTTCTCCCCTAGCCTCAAGGCACACGGGTGACCCCCTCTGCTCGGCACCCATCAGGCCTCATCCGGGCACTACGTCCTCTTTGGGGTCCCGGAGACAGGTTGACAAACCACAGGGGCTGAGGGGAGGCAAGGAGGGTGTGTGGGGCTGGGGCCGGTTCAGCATGGAGCAGAGAAGGCATCGGGGCACGTCACAGCACACCCCGCTGCGTATGGGGAAGGCATCAAGGGGCTGAGGACAGGCTCTTCCCAGCACTGCCTGGTGGGAGGCTGAGAGACAGTGGCGCCTCCTGACACTCGAGAGGTTCAGGCTGGAGATATGGCGGAAAAAAACAAAATCCCTGTGAGGATCATGAAGCCCTGGAGTGGCTTGCCCAGAGAGGTTGTGGGATCTCTGAGCCTGGAGGTCTTCAAGACCTGAGTGGCCACAACCCAGAGCACAACTCTCACAAGCCCGTGAAGGGATGCTCGCTGAAGTCGTGCAAGAGAAAGCCTTGCCAGTGGGAAATACAGCAAAGGTTTCCCAAGGTGCAACAGCTTCCAGAAGGTTTTGCCTTTCTGGCTTCATTTGGTTCAGCAGCTTTCACAAACATTTATTTAGGATAGCATGGGATAGGGTAGGCTAGGGTAGGCTAGGATACGACAGGGTAGGACAGGGTAGGACAGGGTAGGGTAGGACAGGATAGGACAGGGTAGGGTAGGTTGGGGTAGGATAGTTCTAGTTGGCAGGGCCCTACAACGATCAGCTAGTCCAACTGCCTGATCACTCCACGGCTGACCAGAAGTTAAATCCCATTATGAAGGGCATTGTCCAAATGCCTCTTTTTAGGAAGGCACTGACAGGCATGGGGCATCGACCACCTCTCTAGGAGGCCTGTTCCAGTGTTTGACCACCCTCTTGGTAAAGAAATGCTCGCGAACGTCAAAAGGCCAGTTCTTCACCCGGCGCACTGTGCACCTGCTCATCTCACAGCTGGACAACTTGTCCAGAAGGATGCTGTGAGGGGCAGGATCAAAAGCCTTACTAAAATCCCGAAGAGCCATTCCACCGCCTTCCCTGCACCCACTAGGTGGGTGACCTTATTGTAGAAGGACATCAGCTTAGTTGGACACTGCTTTGGCTTTGTGAACCCCTGTTGACTGTGCCTGATGATTGCATTGTCCTTGAAATGCCTTTCAGTAGCACCCAGTAGGATCTTCTCCATCATTTTTCCACGTGCTGAGGTTAGAGTAACAGGTCTGTAGTTTCCTGGGTCTTCCCAGGAACACAGCGTGGGAATGGTTCCAAACTGTGTCGGGGGAGGTTCACACTTGACATTCGGAAGCGTTTCTTTACCGAGAGGGTGGTCAGACACTGGAACAGGCTTCCTAGAGAGGTGGTCGATGCCCCATGCCTGTCAGTGCCTTCTTATAAAGAGGCATTTGGACAATGCCCTTCCTCATATTTTTTAACTTTCGGTCAGCTCTGAAGTGGCCGGGCAGCTGGACTAGATGATCGTCGTACGTCCCTGCCAACTGAACTATTCTATTCTATTCTTTCTATTCTATTCTATTCTTTCTGTTCTGTTCTGTTCTGTTCTGTTCTCTTCTTGTCTTTCTTGTCTTGTCTTGTCTTGTCTTGTCTTGTCTTGTCTTGTTTGTTTGTCTTGTCCTGTCCTGTCCTGTCCTGTCTCGTCTTGTCTTGCGTTGTAATGTAATGTAATGCATTCTATCGTATTGTATTCTATTGTATTCCATGCCGTTCCGTTCCATTCCATTCTATTTCCTTGCACCCTTCGTGTAAATTGGAATAATGTTGACTAGCTTCCAGTCAGCAGGGACCTCCCCAGACTCGCAAGACCTTTGACAGATGATTGAGAGGGGTCCTGCCGTAACATCCGCTAGCTCCTTCAGTACTCTGGGATGAACGCCACCAAGGCCCCGTGGACTTGGGAACATTCAACGGATACGGCTGGCCCCTTACAATTTCCGTGTCCGCAAACGGAAAGTCACTGTTCCCGCAGCCGTGGTCCTCCAGCTGAGACGACCGGACAGCCCAAGGTCTATCGTTCGGATTAAAGACTGAGGCAAAAAAAGCATTGAATGACTCTGCTTTTTCTGCATCCCTGTTTGCCAGGGGACCGTCGTCATCAAGTATGGGTCCAATGCGTTCCTTGGACCTCCTCTTGCTATTAACATACTTAATAAAATCCTTTCTTCTTGTCTGGCACAACAATAGCCAGTTTCAGCTCTAGTTGAGCTTTGGCCTTTTGTGTCTTCTCCCTGCATATGCGAACCACAGCTCTGCAGTCTTCCTGCGAAGCCTGGCCTTGCTTCTCGAGATCATCCCATCTCTTTTTGCTGCTGAGTTCCACGAGGAGTTCCCTGCTGAGCCAAGCTGGTGGTCTGCCCTGCTTGCTTGACTGGCGACACAACGGGATGGCGTGCTCCTGTGCTTTTAAGCGGCGGTTCTTCAAGACTGACCAGCACGCATGGACCCCTAAGCCCTCAAAAGCAGATTGCCAGGGGACCCCGCTAAAGATTCTGCCCTGGTGCTCGGGAGTGGGAGGCTGGGAGAGCAGGAGGGACGCGTCGCCTGCTGCAGCGCTTAGGGGAAATGAAATCACGGGGCGCTCGGAGAACTCCTCCCCTTTGGCTTTCCCGCACTGGCGAGACAGTGTTGGAAAGCATTCCGTGCGGTGGGTTGCTCTTTGGTCATGAAACACACACGCCCTGGGAAGCGTCAAGGTGTTTATTGGAGGCGACGGAGGCGGATGCTGAGGGGCTGCAGCTACACCGTACCGTTGCTTGGGTGCGGAGGAGCAGCAGGGCCAGCCGGGCGCTCGCCTCCACTCGTCGGGGTTGGCTCCCGAGAAGCGCTGGGTGCGGGAGCCTGGTGGGAGGTGGCGTTGGAGGGCCCTGGAGCTGCGCCCTGCCTCTGCGTGCTGTCAGGCCCCACACGCCCGCTTCTGCCATCCGCGCGGCGGTTGTTGGTGGGCCGCCTGCGCAGGTTGTAGCGCCGCTGCGGGGACCGGCTGCGGGCCCTCTCCATGGCCATCCTCCTGCGCAGGCGGGGGGGCAAGCCGAGCACGTACTCCTCGTAGTCGTCGTCCCCTCGCACGGAGTGCAGCAGCTGCTCAAAAGGCTGCCTGCAGACTGGGCAGGCAGCTGTCCTCTTGGCCCACTGCCGGATGCAGGCAAAGCAGAAGCGGTGGAGGCAGAAGGCCACGTAGGCTGCCTTTCTGATGTGTCCCAGGCAGATGGGGCACTGGGAGTCTGCTGCTGCCTCCGCCGGCCCTGCCTGGGGTGACTGGCTCACGCCGCCATCCCTTGCAGCAGAGCCGCTCTCCGCCATGGCTTCCTCGGCGCGCGACGCTGTCCTGCCAAGAGAGACATGCAAAGTGCTGGAGCTTGTCTGGCAGGGGGGGCACTCGGGCTTGCTCTCAGCCCAGCGCAGGATGCACGGGCAGCAGGACCGGTGGAGGCATGGCATCACAAAGCTGGCCTCCTCCCAGCTGCCCAGGCAGATGGCACAGCGGTCCTCCAGCACCGTGGCCATGCTCTCCACGTGCTGCGCTGGGCTGGGGGGAGGTGGCGAGGCCGAGCTGCTCCCTCTCACTGGCGCTGCAGCAGCGGGTGTGGCGCCCGAAAAGGAAGAGAGTCCAGGGTCGTTGGCTGTCCTGGGGAGGAGTGGAAGAAATGCCCAGGTCCCTCCACAAGGAAACCCTCCCAGCTCCCCACGCTGAGGTTTCCCCACCCAGCTCACCTCTGCTGCTGCGAGCGCGCCTCCTGGGTGCCCCGGCTGCCTGAACCTGGCAGGGCCGGAGCAAATCCTTCGACGGCTCTGGGGTCGGGCACTGAGAGCCGCAAGGAACAACTCCCCGAGCAAGACACCAGCACCAAAGGCCTCGCTCAATGCTCCAGACCTTGCGAACTCGCTCAGCTGGAGCGCAGGCACGAGCCGGCTGGGTGAGACTCGGCGCCCGAATATAAGCAGTGCGGGACGCCGGGTCACAATGCAGCGCTCGGGGATGTCACAATCCATCGCTTGGTGACATCAGAGCCCACCGCTTGGAGACGTCTCAGTCCATCCCTCGGTGATGTCACAATGGGCCATCCTCGCCCACGGCACTCGCCCCAGCAGCGCCGCCGCCCCAGCACAGGCATCTGGGGTTACCGCAGCACCACTGCCCACTCCATCCCCCCATCTCTTCTCTTGGGCTCGGCATCGGTGTTTCACGCCAGTCACCGAGGCCTCGGACGTGTCTTCCCAGGGCCCCGTTGGGTCGCTCTGGCCACGGCAGACGTCTCCAGGCACATATGGCCACAGGGTTCACTCGCTAACACCTCGTGCCTCCCTTGGAGGCTGCAGGACAAAGTCCCACAGGCTCTGCCCACACCCCAGCACTGCTGGCCAGCCCTCGGGGCTCCCCTGCTTCCTCCCACGGGGAGTCCCAGGCAGCGCTTGCCTCGCTCTGGCGGGTCTTCTCCTATCTTTCTCCCCTAGCCTCAAGGCACACGGGTGACCCCCTCTGCTCGGCACCCATCAGGCCTCATCCGGGCACTACGTCCTCTTTGGGGTCCCGGAGACAGGTTGACAAACCACAGGGGCTGAGGGGAGGCAAGGAGGGTGTGTGGGGCTGGGGCCGGTTCAGCATGGAGCAGAGAAGGCATCGGGGCACGTCACAGCACACCCCGCTGCGTATGGGGAAGGCATCAAGGGGCTGAGGACAGGCTCTTCCCAGCACTGCCTGGTGGGAGGCTGAGAGACAGTGGCGCCTCCTGACACTCGAGAGGTTCAGGCTGGAGATATGGCGGAAAAAAACAAAATCCCTGTGAGGATCATGAAGCCCTGGAGTGGCTTGCCCAGAGAGGTTGTGGGATCTCTGAGCCTGGAGGTCTTCAAGACCTGAGTGGCCACAACCCAGAGCACAACTCTCACAAGCCCGTGAAGGGATGCTCGCTGAAGTCGTGCAAGAGAAAGCCTTGCCAGTGGGAAATACAGCAAAGGTTTCCCAAGGTGCAACAGCTTCCAGAAGGTTTTGCCTTTCTGGCTTCATTTGGTTCAGCAGCTTTCACAAACATTTATTTAGGATAGCATGGGATAGGGTAGGCTAGGGTAGGCTAGGATACGACAGGGTAGGACAGGGTAGGACAGGGTAGGGTAGGACAGGATAGGACAGGGTAGGGTAGGTTGGGGTAGGATAGTTCTAGTTGGCAGGGCCCTACAACGATCAGCTAGTCCAACTGCCTGATCACTCCACGGCTGACCAGAAGTTAAATCCCATTATGAAGGGCATTGTCCAAATGCCTCTTTTTAGGAAGGCACTGACAGGCATGGGGCATCGACCACCTCTCTAGGAGGCCTGTTCCAGTGTTTGACCACCCTCTTGGTAAAGAAATGCTCGCGAACGTCAAAAGGCCAGTTCTTCACCCGGCGCACTGTGCACCTGCTCATCTCACAGCTGGACAACTTGTCCAGAAGGATGCTGTGAGGGGCAGGATCAAAAGCCTTACTAAAATCCCGAAGAGCCATTCCACCGCCTTCCCTGCACCCACTAGGTGGGTGACCTTATTGTAGAAGGACATCAGCTTAGTTGGACACTGCTTTGGCTTTGTGAACCCCTGTTGACTGTGCCTGATGATTGCATTGTCCTTGAAATGCCTTTCAGTAGCACCCAGTAGGATCTTCTCCATCATTTTTCCACGTGCTGAGGTTAGAGTAACAGGTCTGTAGTTTCCTGGGTCTTCCCAGGAACACAGCGTGGGAATGGTTCCAAACTGTGTCGGGGGAGGTTCACACTTGACATTCGGAAGCGTTTCTTTACCGAGAGGGTGGTCAGACACTGGAACAGGCTTCCTAGAGAGGTGGTCGATGCCCCATGCCTGTCAGTGCCTTCTTATAAAGAGGCATTTGGACAATGCCCTTCCTCATATTTTTTAACTTTCGGTCAGCTCTGAAGTGGCCGGGCAGCTGGACTAGATGATCGTCGTACGTCCCTGCCAACTGAACTATTCTATTCTATTCTATTCTATTCTATTCTATTCTATTCTGTTCTGTTCTGTTCTGTTCTCTTCTTTCTGTTCTTTCTCTTCTTGTCTTGTCTTGTCTTGTCTTGTCTTGTCTTGTCTTGTTTTGTTTGTCTTGTCCTGTCCTGTCCTGTCCTGTCTCGTCTTGTCTTGCGTTGTAATGTAATGTAATGCATTCTATCGTATTGTATTCTATTGTATTCCATGCCGTTCCGTTCCATTCCATTCTATTTCCTTGCACCCTTCGTGTAAATTGGAATAATGTTGACTAGCTTCCAGTCAGCAGGGACCTCCCCAGACTCGCAAGACCTTTGACAGATGATTGAGAGGGGTCCTGCCGTAACATCCGCTAGCTCCTTCAGTACTCTGGGATGAACGCCACCAAGGCCCCGTGGACTTGGGAACATTCAACGGATACGGCTGGCCCCTTACAATTTCCGTGTCCGCAAACGGAAAGTCACTGTTCCCGCAGCCGTGGTCCTCCAGCTGAGACGACCGGACAGCCCAAGGTCTATCGTTCGGATTAAAGACTGAGGCAAAAAAAGCATTGAATGACTCTGCTTTTTCTGCATCCCTGTTTGCCAGGGGACCGTCGTCATCAAGTATGGGTCCAATGCGTTCCTTGGACCTCCTCTTGCTATTAACATACTTAATAAAATCCTTTCTTCTTGTCTGGCACAACAATAGCCAGTTTCAGCTCTAGTTGAGCTTTGGCCTTTTGTGTCTTCTCCCTGCATATGCGAACCACAGCTCTGCAGTCTTCCTGCGAAGCCTGGCCTTGCTTCTCGAGATCATCCCATCTCTTTTTGCTGCTGAGTTCCACGAGGAGTTCCCTGCTGAGCCAAGCTGGTGGTCTGCCCTGCTTGCTTGACTGGCGACACAACGGGATGGCGTGCTCCTGTGCTTTTAAGCGGCGGTTCTTCAAGACTGACCAGCACGCATGGACCCCTAAGCCCTCAAAAGCAGATTGCCAGGGGACCCCGCTAAAGATTCTGCCCTGGTGCTCGGGAGTGGGAGGCTGGGAGAGCAGGAGGGACGCGTCGCCTGCTGCAGCGCTTAGGGGAAATGAAATCACGGGGCGCTCGGAGAACTCCTCCCCTTTGGCTTTCCCGCACTGGCGAGACAGTGTTGGAAAGCATTCCGTGCGGTGGGTTGCTCTTTGGTCATGAAACACACACGCCCTGGGAAGCGTCAAGGTGTTTATTGGAGGCGACGGAGGCGGATGCTGAGGGGCTGCAGCTACACCGTACCGTTGCTTGGGTGCGGAGGAGCAGCAGGGCCAGCCGGGCGCTCGCCTCCACTCGTCGGGGTTGGCTCCCGAGAAGCGCTGGGTGCGGGAGCCTGGTGGGAGGTGGCGTTGGAGGGCCCTGGAGCTGCGCCCTGCCTCTGCGTGCTGTCAGGCCCCACACGCCCGCTTCTGCCATCCGCGCGGCGGTTGTTGGTGGGCCGCCTGCGCAGGTTGTAGCGCCGCTGCGGGGACCGGCTGCGGGCCCTCTCCATGGCCATCCTCCTGCGCAGGCGGGGGGGCAAGCCGAGCACGTACTCCTCGTAGTCGTCGTCCCCTCGCACGGAGTGCAGCAGCTGCTCAAAAGGCTGCCTGCAGACTGGGCAGGCAGCTGTCCTCTTGGCCCACTGCCGGATGCAGGCAAAGCAGAAGCGGTGGAGGCAGAAGGCCACGTAGGCTGCCTTTCTGATGTGTCCCAGGCAGATGGGGCACTGGGAGTCTGCTGCTGCCTCCGCCGGCCCTGCCTGGGGTGACTGGCTCACGCCGCCATCCCTTGCAGCAGAGCCGCTCTCCGCCATGGCTTCCTCGGCGCGCGACGCTGTCCTGCCAAGAGAGACATGCAAAGTGCTGGAGCTTGTCTGGCAGGGGGGGCACTCGGGCTTGCTCTCAGCCCAGCGCAGGATGCACGGGCAGCAGGACCGGTGGAGGCATGGCATCACAAAGCTGGCCTCCTCCCAGCTGCCCAGGCAGATGGCACAGCGGTCCTCCAGCACCGTGGCCATGCTCTCCACGTGCTGCGCTGGGCTGGGGGGAGGTGGCGAGGCCGAGCTGCTCCCTCTCACTGGCGCTGCAGCAGCGGGTGTGGCGCCCGAAAAGGAAGAGAGTCCAGGGTCGTTGGCTGTCCTGGGGAGGAGTGGAAGAAATGCCCAGGTCCCTCCACAAGGAAACCCTCCCAGCTCCCCACGCTGAGGTTTCCCCACCCAGCTCACCTCTGCTGCTGCGAGCGCGCCTCCTGGGTGCCCCGGCTGCCTGAACCTGGCAGGGCCGGAGCAAATCCTTCGACGGCTCTGGGGTCGGGCACTGAGAGCCGCAAGGAACAACTCCCCGAGCAAGACACCAGCACCAAAGGCCTCGCTCAATGCTCCAGACCTTGCGAACTCGCTCAGCTGGAGCGCAGGCACGAGCCGGCTGGGTGAGACTCGGCGCCCGAATATAAGCAGTGCGGGACGCCGGGTCACAATGCAGCGCTCGGGGATGTCACAATCCATCGCTTGGTGACATCAGAGCCCACCGCTTGGAGACGTCTCAGTCCATCCCTCGGTGATGTCACAATGGGCCATCCTCGCCCACGGCACTCGCCCCAGCAGCGCCGCCGCCCCAGCACAGGCATCTGGGGTTACCGCAGCACCACTGCCCACTCCATCCCCCCATCTCTTCTCTTGGGCTCGGCATCGGTGTTTCACGCCAGTCACCGAGGCCTCGGACGTGTCTTCCCAGGGCCCCGTTGGGTCGCTCTGGCCACGGCAGACGTCTCCAGGCACATATGGCCACAGGGTTCACTCGCTAACACCTCGTGCCTCCCTTGGAGGCTGCAGGACAAAGTCCCACAGGCTCTGCCCACACCCCAGCACTGCTGGCCAGCCCTCGGGGCTCCCCTGCTTCCTCCCACGGGGAGTCCCAGGCAGCGCTTGCCTCGCTCTGGCGGGTCTTCTCCTATCTTTCTCCCCTAGCCTCAAGGCACACGGGTGACCCCCTCTGCTCGGCACCCATCAGGCCTCATCCGGGCACTACGTCCTCTTTGGGGTCCCGGAGACAGGTTGACAAACCACAGGGGCTGAGGGGAGGCAAGGAGGGTGTGTGGGGCTGGGGCCGGTTCAGCATGGAGCAGAGAAGGCATCGGGGCACGTCACAGCACACCCCGCTGCGTATGGGGAAGGCATCAAGGGGCTGAGGACAGGCTCTTCCCAGCACTGCCTGGTGGGAGGCTGAGAGACAGTGGCGCCTCCTGACACTCGAGAGGTTCAGGCTGGAGATATGGCGGAAAAAAACAAAATCCCTGTGAGGATCATGAAGCCCTGGAGTGGCTTGCCCAGAGAGGTTGTGGGATCTCTGAGCCTGGAGGTCTTCAAGACCTGAGTGGCCACAACCCAGAGCACAACTCTCACAAGCCCGTGAAGGGATGCTCGCTGAAGTCGTGCAAGAGAAAGCCTTGCCAGTGGGAAATACAGCAAAGGTTTCCCAAGGTGCAACAGCTTCCAGAAGGTTTTGCCTTTCTGGCTTCATTTGGTTCAGCAGCTTTCACAAACATTTATTTAGGATAGCATGGGATAGGGTAGGCTAGGGTAGGCTAGGATACGACAGGGTAGGACAGGGTAGGACAGGGTAGGGTAGGACAGGATAGGACAGGGTAGGGTAGGTTGGGGTAGGATAGTTCTAGTTGGCAGGGCCCTACAACGATCAGCTAGTCCAACTGCCTGATCACTCCACGGCTGA
The DNA here is from genome assembly GCF_018139145.2 of Gymnogyps californianus. NCBI lineage: Eukaryota > Metazoa > Chordata > Aves > Accipitriformes > Cathartidae > Gymnogyps > Gymnogyps californianus. The sequence continues at coordinate 6,145 of NW_026114198.1, read as the reverse complement.
CCAGAAGTTAAATCCCATTATGAAGGGCATTGTCCAAATGCCTCTTTTTAGGAAGGCACTGACAGGCATGGGGCATCGACCACCTCTCTAGGAGGCCTGTTCCAGTGTTTGACCACCCTCTTGGTAAAGAAATGCTCGCGAACGTCAAAAGGCCAGTTCTTCACCCGGCGCACTGTGCACCTGCTCATCTCACAGCTGGACAACTTGTCCAGAAGGATGCTGTGAGGGGCAGGATCAAAAGCCTTACTAAAATCCCGAAGAGCCATTCCACCGCCTTCCCTGCACCCACTAGGTGGGTGACCTTATTGTAGAAGGACATCAGCTTAGTTGGACACTGCTTTGGCTTTGTGAACCCCTGTTGACTGTGCCTGATGATTGCATTGTCCTTGAAATGCCTTTCAGTAGCACCCAGTAGGATCTTCTCCATCATTTTTCCACGTGCTGAGGTTAGAGTAACAGGTCTGTAGTTTCCTGGGTCTTCCCAGGAACACAGCGTGGGAATGGTTCCAAACTGTGTCGGGGGAGGTTCACACTTGACATTCGGAAGCGTTTCTTTACCGAGAGGGTGGTCAGACACTGGAACAGGCTTCCTAGAGAGGTGGTCGATGCCCCATGCCTGTCAGTGCCTTCTTATAAAGAGGCATTTGGACAATGCCCTTCCTCATATTTTTTAACTTTCGGTCAGCTCTGAAGTGGCCGGGCAGCTGGACTAGATGATCGTCGTACGTCCCTGCCAACTGAACTATTCTTTCTATTCTATTCTATTCTATTCTATTCTATTCTGTTCTGTTCTGTTCTGTTCTGTTCTCTTCTTTCTGTTCTTCTTGTCTTGTCTTGTCTTGTCTTGTCTTGTCTTGTCTTGTCTTGTTTTGTTTGTCTTGTCCTGTCCTGTCCTGTCCTGTCTCGTCTTGTCTTGCGTTGTAATGTAATGTAATGCATTCTATCGTATTGTATTCTATTGTATTCCATGCCGTTCCGTTCCATTCCATTCTATTTCCTTGCACCCTTCGTGTAAATTGGAATAATGTTGACTAGCTTCCAGTCAGCAGGGACCTCCCCAGACTCGCAAGACCTTTGACAGATGATTGAGAGGGGTCCTGCCGTAACATCCGCTAGCTCCTTCAGTACTCTGGGATGAACGCCACCAAGGCCCCGTGGACTTGGGAACATTCAACGGATACGGCTGGCCCCTTACAATTTCCGTGTCCGCAAACGGAAAGTCACTGTTCCCGCAGCCGTGGTCCTCCAGCTGAGACGACCGGACAGCCCAAGGTCTATCGTTCGGATTAAAGACTGAGGCAAAAAAAGCATTGAATGACTCTGCTTTTTCTGCATCCCTGTTTGCCAGGGGACCGTCGTCATCAAGTATGGGTCCAATGCGTTCCTTGGACCTCCTCTTGCTATTAACATACTTAATAAAATCCTTTCTTCTTGTCTGGCACAACAATAGCCAGTTTCAGCTCTAGTTGAGCTTTGGCCTTTTGTGTCTTCTCCCTGCATATGCGAACCACAGCTCTGCAGTCTTCCTGCGAAGCCTGGCCTTGCTTCTCGAGATCATCCCATCTCTTTTTGCTGCTGAGTTCCACGAGGAGTTCCCTGCTGAGCCAAGCTGGTGGTCTGCCCTGCTTGCTTGACTGGCGACACAACGGGATGGCGTGCTCCTGTGCTTTTAAGCGGCGGTTCTTCAAGACTGACCAGCACGCATGGACCCCTAAGCCCTCAAAAGCAGATTGCCAGGGGACCCCGCTAAAGATTCTGCCCTGGTGCTCGGGAGTGGGAGGCTGGGAGAGCAGGAGGGACGCGTCGCCTGCTGCAGCGCTTAGGGGAAATGAAATCACGGGGCGCTCGGAGAACTCCTCCCCTTTGGCTTTCCCGCACTGGCGAGACAGTGTTGGAAAGCATTCCGTGCGGTGGGTTGCTCTTTGGTCATGAAACACACACGCCCTGGGAAGCGTCAAGGTGTTTATTGGAGGCGACGGAGGCGGATGCTGAGGGGCTGCAGCTACACCGTACCGTTGCTTGGGTGCGGAGGAGCAGCAGGGCCAGCCGGGCGCTCGCCTCCACTCGTCGGGGTTGGCTCCCGAGAAGCGCTGGGTGCGGGAGCCTGGTGGGAGGTGGCGTTGGAGGGCCCTGGAGCTGCGCCCTGCCTCTGCGTGCTGTCAGGCCCCACACGCCCGCTTCTGCCATCCGCGCGGCGGTTGTTGGTGGGCCGCCTGCGCAGGTTGTAGCGCCGCTGCGGGGACCGGCTGCGGGCCCTCTCCATGGCCATCCTCCTGCGCAGGCGGGGGGGCAAGCCGAGCACGTACTCCTCGTAGTCGTCGTCCCCTCGCACGGAGTGCAGCAGCTGCTCAAAAGGCTGCCTGCAGACTGGGCAGGCAGCTGTCCTCTTGGCCCACTGCCGGATGCAGGCAAAGCAGAAGCGGTGGAGGCAGAAGGCCACGTAGGCTGCCTTTCTGATGTGTCCCAGGCAGATGGGGCACTGGGAGTCTGCTGCTGCCTCCGCCGGCCCTGCCTGGGGTGACTGGCTCACGCCGCCATCCCTTGCAGCAGAGCCGCTCTCCGCCATGGCTTCCTCGGCGCGCGACGCTGTCCTGCCAAGAGAGACATGCAAAGTGCTGGAGCTTGTCTGGCAGGGGGGGCACTCGGGCTTGCTCTCAGCCCAGCGCAGGATGCACGGGCAGCAGGACCGGTGGAGGCATGGCATCACAAAGCTGGCCTCCTCCCAGCTGCCCAGGCAGATGGCACAGCGGTCCTCCAGCACCGTGGCCATGCTCTCCACGTGCTGCGCTGGGCTGGGGGGAGGTGGCGAGGCCGAGCTGCTCCCTCTCACTGGCGCTGCAGCAGCGGGTGTGGCGCCCGAAAAGGAAGAGAGTCCAGGGTCGTTGGCTGTCCTGGGGAGGAGTGGAAGAAATGCCCAGGTCCCTCCACAAGGAAACCCTCCCAGCTCCCCACGCTGAGGTTTCCCCACCCAGCTCACCTCTGCTGCTGCGAGCGCGCCTCCTGGGTGCCCCGGCTGCCTGAACCTGGCAGGGCCGGAGCAAATCCTTCGACGGCTCTGGGGTCGGGCACTGAGAGCCGCAAGGAACAACTCCCCGAGCAAGACACCAGCACCAAAGGCCTCGCTCAATGCTCCAGACCTTGCGAACTCGCTCAGCTGGAGCGCAGGCACGAGCCGGCTGGGTGAGACTCGGCGCCCGAATATAAGCAGTGCGGGACGCCGGGTCACAATGCAGCGCTCGGGGATGTCACAATCCATCGCTTGGTGACATCAGAGCCCACCGCTTGGAGACGTCTCAGTCCATCCCTCGGTGATGTCACAATGGGCCATCCTCGCCCACGGCACTCGCCCCAGCAGCGCCGCCGCCCCAGCACAGGCATCTGGGGTTACCGCAGCACCACTGCCCACTCCATCCCCCCATCTCTTCTCTTGGGCTCGGCATCGGTGTTTCACGCCAGTCACCGAGGCCTCGGACGTGTCTTCCCAGGGCCCCGTTGGGTCGCTCTGGCCACGGCAGACGTCTCCAGGCACATATGGCCACAGGGTTCACTCGCTAACACCTCGTGCCTCCCTTGGAGGCTCCAGGACAAAGTCCCACAGGCTCTGCCCACACCCCAGCACTGCTGGCCAGCCCTCGGGGCTCCCCTGCTTCCTCCCACGGGGAGTCCCAGGCAGCGCTTGCCTCGCTCTGGCGCGTCTTCTCCTATCTTTCTCCCCTAGCCTCAAGGCACACGGGTGACCCCCTCTGCTCGGCACCCATCAGGCCTCATCCGGGCACTACGTCCTCTTTGGGGTCCCGGAGACAGGTTGACAAACCACAGGGGCTGAGGGGAGGCAAGGAGGGTGTGTGGGGCTGGGGCCGGTTCAGCATGGAGCAGAGAAGGCATCGGGGCACGTCACAGCACACCCCGCTGCGTATGGGGAAGGCATCAAGGGGCTGAGGACAGGCTCTTCCCAGCACTGCCTGGTGGGAGGCTGAGAGACAGTGGCGCCTCCTGACACTCGAGAGGTTCAGGCTGGAGATATGGCGGAAAAAAACAAAATCCCTGTGAGGATCATGAAGCCCTGGAGTGGCTTGCCCAGAGAGGTTGTGGGATCTCTGAGCCTGGAGGTCTTCAAGACCTGAGTGGCCACAACCCAGAGCACAACTCTCACAAGCCCGTGAAGGGATGCTCGCTGAAGTCGTGCAAGAGAAAGCCTTGCCAGTGGGAAATACAGCAAAGGTTTCCCAAGGTGCAACAGCTTCCAGAAGGTTTTGCCTTTCTGGCTTCATTTGGTTCAGCAGCTTTCACAAACATTTATTTAGGATAGCATGGGATAGGGTAGGCTACGGTAGGCTAGGATACGACAGGGTAGGACAGGGTAGGACAGGGTAGGGTAGGACAGGATAGGACAGGGTAGGGTAGGTTGGGGTAGGATAGTTCTAGTTGGCAGGGCCCTACAACGATCAGCTAGTCCAACTGCCTGATCACTCCACGGCTGACCAGAAGTTAAATCCCATTATGAAGGGCATTGTCCAAATGCCTCTTTTTAGGAAGGCACTGACAGGCATGGGGCATCGACCACCTCTCTAGGAGGCCTGTTCCAGTGTTTGACCACCCTCTTGGTAAAGAAATGCTCGCGAACGTCAAAAGGCCAGTTCTTCACCCGGCGCACTGTGCACCTGCTCATCTCACAGCTGGACAACTTGTCCAGAAGGATGCTGTGAGGGGCAGGATCAAAAGCCTTACTAAAATCCCGAAGAGCCATTCCACCGCCTTCCCTGCACCCACTAGGTGGGTGACCTTATTGTAGAAGGACATCAGCTTAGTTGGACACTGCTTTGGCTTTGTGAACCCCTGTTGACTGTGCCTGATGATTGCATTGTCCTTGAAATGCCTTTCAGTAGCACCCAGTAGGATCTTCTCCATCATTTTTCCACGTGCTGAGGTTAGAGTAACAGGTCTGTAGTTTCCTGGGTCTTCCCAGGAACACAGCGTGGGAATGGTTCCAAACTGTGTCGGGGGAGGTTCACACTTGACATTCGGAAGCGTTTCTTTACCGAGAGGGTGGTCAGACACTGGAACAGGCTTCCTAGAGAGGTGGTCGATGCCCCATGCCTGTCAGTGCCTTCTTATAAAGAGGCATTTGGACAATGCCCTTCCTCATATTTTTTAACTTTCGGTCAGCTCTGAAGTGGCCGGGCAGCTGGACTAGATGATCGTCGTACGTCCCTGCCAACTGAACTATTCTATTCTATTCTTTCTATTCTATTCTATTCTATTCTATTCTGTTCTGTTCTGTTCTGTTCTCTTCTGTTCTTTCTTTCTTGTCTTGTCTTGTCTTGTCTTGTCTTGTCTTGTCTTGTTTTGTTTGTCTTGTCCTGTCCTGTCCTGTCCTGTCTCGTCTTGTCTTGCGTTGTAATGTAATGTAATGCATTCTATCGTATTGTATTCTATTGTATTCCATGCCGTTCCGTTCCATTCCATTCTATTTCCTTGCACCCTTCGTGTAAATTGGAATAATGTTGACTAGCTTCCAGTCAGCAGGGACCTCCCCAGACTCGCAAGACCTTTGACAGATGATTGAGAGGGGTCCTGCCGTAACATCCGCTAGCTCCTTCAGTACTCTGGGATGAACGCCACCAAGGCCCGTGGACTTGGGAACATTCAACGGATACGGCTGGCCCCTTACAATTTCCGTGTCCGCAAACGGAAAGTCACTGTTCCCGCAGCCGTGGTCCTCCAGCTGAGACGACCGGACAGCCCAAGGTCTATCGTTCGGATTAAAGACTGAGGCAAAAAAAGCATTGAATGACTCTGCTTTTCTGCATCCCTGTTTGCCAGGGGACCGTCGTCATCAAGTATGGGTCCAATGCGTTCCTTGGACCTCCTCTTGCTATTAACATACTTAATAAAATCCTTTCTTCTTGTCTGGCACAACAATAGCCAGTTTCAGCTCTAGTTGAGCTTTGGCCTTTTGTGTCTTCTCCCTGCATATGCGAACCACAGCTCTGCAGTCTTCCTGCGAAGCCTGGCCTTGCTTCTCGAGATCATCCCATCTCTTTTTGCTGCTGAGTTCCACGAGGAGTTCCCTGCTGAGCCAAGCTGGTGGTCTGCCCTGCTTGCTTGACTGGCGACACAACGGGATGGCGTGCTCCTGTGCTTT
>NW_026114197.1:0-26890 GCF_018139145.2 Gymnogyps californianus | reverse complement strand
AGCAGTCGCTGGACGTTTTGAATTTGGGAGCTGAGCTTTCCGAGACAGAGAGATACTGAGCATGCCGTTAGGTGGGTAGAGAAGCGCAGAGCGCCAGTGTTGGTGGGCCTGTGAAAGCACTTTGAAAGCAAGGTGCTAGGTTAGAAGCTTGTGAGGGCCTGAAAGAGTTAACGCCTGTCAACGTCTCCAACATTGTAGCAAAGGAAGGTAGCATGGGCTAGCAAGCAGGGACTTGAGGGAGGAGTCGGTTGGCATGGAGACAGGGGGCGTGCCGGAGGGTGGGCAGTCCAGTGTTCTGGCAGCCCCTGCATGGCAAGGTGGCCAGAGGTCACACAAAGTCTGTTTGAGGAAGGGGCTTGCAGCTCGTGGGAAGTCCCGAAGAGCACCAGCCCAATAAGCCGCACACGCTCACTAGAGAAAGAACCCTCTGCCACACTAGCATATATGTTGAGAACTGTCTGGAATGAACCCATCTAAGTCTTCAAGAGGTGTGACTGGGGGCGGAGATTTAGGCTATAAAAGGCACAATTGCAAAGCGCCAGATTGCGCGCGCTAATAACCAGAGGATTACCCCGCTCGTCGTCGAGGCCGCGGGATCCAAGGGTGGTGGCTACCTCTTTTCTTTACCCCCTCTTTTTTCCCTCTCTTTCCTCTCTTCTCGTGAACGTTTTGCTGGAACCCACGCTGCCCACCGTTACACCTTCCAGAGTATGGAGTGTTCAAAGAAAGCATTCAAAGTGATATTTGGTGTCGTTCCACCTTAATTTAGCGCGGGGGGATCCCAGAACCTCTGCGACCCTCTGGTCTGTCCGGTCTGCGTCGTAGCAAACAGCTTTCAGTGCTGGCACCTTCCATGTGGGAGCACTCGCTGGATGTTTTCCCTTTGGGAGCTGAGCTCTACCTGGACTGCGTGCGCGAGGGAGCATAACAGTAGGTGCCTAGGCAATTGGAGAGCCCCACAGTTGGTGGGGCTCTGAAAGGCTAGCCAAGGGATGGTAAGATTCAGCCGCAGCCTTCAGTGCTGGCACTTTCCATGTGCAGGCAATTGCTGGAGGTTTTCACTTTCCGGGCCGAGCTATACGAGCCGGAGAGATAGTGACCATGACGTTAGGTGGCTACGCCTGAAGCTGGCACCAGTGTTGTTAGGGCTGTGAAAGCACTTCCAAGGAAAGGTGCTGGCTAGCAAGAGCTTCCAGTGCTGGCCCCTTGCATGTGGGAGCAGTCGCTGGACGTTTTGCATTTGGGAGGTGAGCTCTACAAGACGAGAGCTAGTGACCATAACGTTAGGTGGCTAGGCAAGCGCAGAGCCCGAGTCTTGCTGGGCCTGTGAAAGCACTTCCAAAGAAAGGTGCTGGCTAGCAAGAGCTTTCAGTGCTGGCCCCTTGCATGTGCGAGCACTCGCTGGACGTTTTCAATTTCTCGGGTGAGCACTCCGCAGACTGGGAGAGCGAGCGAGCATAAGATTAGGTGGCTAGGCAAGCGCAGAGCCCACGGCTGGTGGGGCTGTGAAAGCGTAGCTCTGGGATGGTTCGATCAAGCAGTAGCATTGAGTGCTGGCACTTTCATTTGTGAGCCATTGCTGGACATTGCCCATGTGAGAGCTGAGCTCTATGAGAGGGAGCGATAGTGCCCAGTTCATTAGGTGGCTAGGCAAGCGCAGAGCCCGGTGTTCTTAGGGCTATGAAAGCTCTTCCAAGGAAGGGTGCTGGCTAGCAAGAGCTTTCAGTGCTGGCCCCTTGCATGTGCGAGCAGTCACTGCACGTTTTCAATTTCTCAGCTGAGCTCTAGCTAGAGTGTGAGAGCGAGCGAGCATGAGATGAGGTGCGTCGGCAAGCACAGAGCCCCACGGTTTGAGTGGCTCTGAAAGGGTAGCCAAGGGATGGTTACCTCAAGTAGTAGCATTCAGTGCTGGCACTTTGCATGTGCGAGCAATTGCTGGACGTTTTCACGTTCAGAGTTGAGCTCTACAAGACTGCGATAGTGACCATTCCATTAGTTGGCTAAAGAAGGGCAGAGGCGCAGTGTTGGTGGGCCTGTGAAAGCGCTTCCAAAGAAAGGTGCTGGCTAGCAAGAGGTTTCAGTGCTGGCCCCTTGCATGTGGGAGCAGTCGCTGGACGTTTTGAATTTGGGAGCTGAGCTTTCCGAGACAGAGAGATACTGAGCATGCCGTTAGGTGGGTAGAGAAGCGCAGAGCGCCAGTGTTGGTGGGCCTGTGAAAGCACTTTGAAAGCAAGGTGCTAGGTTAGAAGCTTGTGAGGGCCTGAAAGAGTTAACGCCTGTCAACGTCTCCAACATTGTAGCAAAGGAAGGTAGCATGGGCTAGCAAGCAGGGACTTGAGGGAGGAGTCGGTTGGCATGGAGACAGGGGGCGTGCCGGAGGGTGGGCAGTCCAGTGTTCTGGCAGCCCCTGCATGGCAAGGTGGCCAGAGGTCACACAAAGTCTGTTTGAGGAAGGGGCTTGCAGCTCGTGGGAAGTCCCGAAGAGCACCAGCCCAATAAGCCGCACACGCTCACTAGAGAAAGAACCCTCTGCCACACTAGCATATATGTTGAGAACTGTCTGGAATGAACCCATCTAAGTCTTCAAGAGGTGTGACTGGGGGCGGAGATTTAGGCTATAAAAGGCACAATTGCAAAGCGCCAGATTGCGCGCGCTAATAACCAGAGGATTACCCCGCTCGTCGTCGAGGCCGCGGGATCCAAGGGTGGTGGCTACCTCTTTTCTTTACCCCCTCTTTTTTCCCTCTCTTTCCTCTCTTCTCGTGAACGTTTTGCTGGAACCCACGCTGCCCACCGTTACACCTTCCAGAGTATGGAGTGTTCAAAGAAAGCATTCAAAGTGATATTTGGTGTCGTTCCACCTTAATTTAGCGCGGGGGGATCCCAGAACCTCTGCGACCCTCTGGTCTGTCCGGTCTGCGTCGTAGCAAACAGCTTTCAGTGCTGGCACCTTCCATGTGGGAGCACTCGCTGGATGTTTTCCCTTTGGGAGCTGAGCTCTACCTGGACTGCGTGCGCGAGGGAGCATAACAGTAGGTGCCTAGGCAATTGGAGAGCCCCACAGTTGGTGGGGCTCTGAAAGGCTAGCCAAGGGATGGTAAGATTCAGCCGCAGCCTTCAGTGCTGGCACTTTCCATGTGCAGGCAATTGCTGGAGGTTTTCACTTTCCGGGCCGAGCTATACGAGCCGGAGAGATAGTGACCATGACGTTAGGTGGCTACGCCTGAAGCTGGCACCAGTGTTGTTAGGGCTGTGAAAGCACTTCCAAGGAAAGGTGCTGGCTAGCAAGAGCTTCCAGTGCTGGCCCCTTGCATGTGGGAGCAGTCGCTGGACGTTTTGCATTTGGGAGGTGAGCTCTACAAGACGGAGCTAGTGACCATAACGTTAGGTGGCTAGGCAAGCGCAGAGCCCGAGTCTTGCTGGGCCTGTGAAAGCACTTCCAAAGAAAGGTGCTGGCTAGCAAGAGCTTTCAGTGCTGGCCCCTTGCATGTGCGAGCACTCGCTGGACGTTTTCAATTTCTCGGGTGAGCACTCCGCAGACTGGGAGAGCGAGCGAGCATAAGATTAGGTGGCTAGGCAAGCGCAGAGCCCACGGCTGGTGGGGCTGTGAAAGCGTAGCTCTGGGATGGTTCGATCAAGCAGTAGCATTGAGTGCTGGCACTTTCCATTTGTGAGCCATTGCTGGACATTGCCCATGTGAGAGCTGAGCTCTATGAGAGGGAGCGATAGTGCCCAGTTCATTAGGTGGCTAGGCAAGCGCAGAGCCCCGGTGTTCTTAGGGCTATGAAAGCTCTTCCAAGGAAGGGTGCTGGCTAGCAAGAGCTTTCAGTGCTGGCCCCTTGCATGTGCGAGCAGTCACTGCACGTTTTCAATTTCTCAGCTGAGCTCTAGCTAGAGTGTGAGAGCGAGCGAGCATGAGATGAGGTGCGTCGGCAAGCACAGAGCCCCACGGTTTGAGTGGCTCTGAAAGGGTAGCCAAGGGATGGTTACCTCAAGTAGTAGCATTCAGTGCTGGCACTTTGCATGTGCGAGCAATTGCTGGACGTTTTCACGTTCAGAGTTGAGCTCTACAAGACTGCGATAGTGACCATTCCATTAGTTGGCTAAAGAAGGGCAGAGGCGCAGTGTTGGTGGGCCTGTGAAAGCGCTTCCAAAGAAAGGTGCTGGCTAGCAAGAGGTTTCAGTGCTGGCCCCTTGCATGTGGGAGCAGTCGCTGGACGTTTTGAATTTGGGAGCTGAGCTTTCCGAGACAGAGAGATACTGAGCATGCCGTTAGGTGGGTAGAGAAGCGCAGAGCGCCAGTGTTGGTGGGCCTGTGAAAGCACTTTGAAAGCAAGGTGCTAGGTTAGAAGCTTGTGAGGGCCTGAAAGAGTTAACGCCTGTCAACGTCTCCAACATTGTAGCAAAGGAAGGTAGCATGGGCTAGCAAGCAGGGACTTGAGGGAGGAGTCGGTTGGCATGGAGACAGGGGGCGTGCCGGAGGGTGGGCAGTCCAGTGTTCTGGCAGCCCCTGCATGGCAAGGTGGCCAGAGGTCACACAAAGTCTGTTTGAGGAAGGGGCTTGCAGCTCGTGGGAAGTCCCGAAGAGCACCAGCCCAATAAGCCGCACACGCTCACTAGAGAAAGAACCCTCTGCCACACTAGCATATATGTTGAGAACTGTCTGGAATGAACCCATCTAAGTCTTCAAGAGGTGTGACTGGGGGCGGAGATTTAGGCTATAAAAGGCACAATTGCAAAGCGCCAGATTGCGCGCGCTAATAACCAGAGGATTACCCCGCTCGTCGTCGAGGCCGCGGGATCCAAGGGTGGTGGCTACCTCTTTTCTTTACCCCCTCTTTTTTCCCTCTCTTTCCTCTCTTCTCGTGAACGTTTTGCTGGAACCCACGCTGCCCACCGTTACACCTTCCAGAGTATGGAGTGTTCAAAGAAAGCATTCAAAGTGATATTTGGTGTCGTTCCACCTTAATTTAGCGCGGGGGGATCCCAGAACCTCTGCGACCCTCTGGTCTGTCCGGTCTGCGTCGTAGCAAACAGCTTTCAGTGCTGGCACCTTCCATGTGGGAGCACTCGCTGGATGTTTTCCCTTTGGGAGCTGAGCTCTACCTGGACTGCGTGCGCGAGAGAGCATAACAGTAGGTGCCTAGGCAATTGGAGAGCCCCACAGTTGGTGGGGCTCTGAAAGGCTAGCCAAGGGATGGTAAGATTCAGCCGCAGCCTTCAGTGCTGGCACTTTCCATGTGCAGGCAATTGCTGGAGGTTTTCACTTTCCGGGCCGAGCTATACGAGCCGGAGAGATAGTGACCATGACGTTAGGTGGCTACGCCTGAAGCTGGCACCAGTGTTGTTAGGGCTGTGAAAGCACTTCCAAGGAAAGGTGCTGGCTAGCAAGAGCTTCCAGTGCTGGCCCCTTGCATGTGGGAGCAGTCGCTGGACGTTTTGCATTTGGGAGGTGAGCTCTACAAGACGGAGAGCTAGTGACCATAACGTTAGGTGGCTAGGCAAGCGCAGAGCCCGAGTCTTGCTGGGCCTGTGAAAGCACTTCCAAAGAAAGGTGCTGGCTAGCAAGAGCTTTCAGTGCTGGCCCCTTGCATGTGCGAGCACTCGCTGGACGTTTTCAATTTCTCGGGTGAGCACTCCGCAGACTGGAGAGCGAGCGAGCGAGCATAAGATTAGGTGGCTAGGCAAGCGCAGAGCCCACGGCTGGTGGGGCTGTGAAAGCGTAGCTCTGGGATGGTTCGATCAAGCAGTAGCATTGAGTGCTGGCACTTTCATTTGTGAGCCATTGCTGGACATTGCCCATGTGAGAGCTGAGCTCTATGAGAGGGAGCGATAGTGCCCAGTTCATTAGGTGGCTAGGCAAGCGCAGAGCCCCGGTGTTCTTAGGGCTATGAAAGCTCTTCCAAGGAAGGGTGCTGGCTAGCAAGAGCTTTCAGTGCTGGCCCTTGCATGTGCGAGCAGTCACTGCACGTTTTCAATTTCTCAGCTGAGCTCTAGCTAGAGTGTGAGAGCGAGCGAGCATGAGATGAGGTGCGTCGGCAAGCACAGAGCCCCACGGTTTGAGTGGCTCTGAAAGGGTAGCCAAGGGATGGTTACCTCAAGTAGTAGCATTCAGTGCTGGCACTTTGCATGTGCGAGCAATTGCTGGACGTTTTCACGTTCAGAGTTGAGCTCTACAAGACTGCGATAGTGACCATTCCATTAGTTGGCTAAAGAAGGGCAGAGGCGCAGTGTTGGTGGGCCTGTGAAAGCGCTTCCAAAGAAAGGTGCTGGCTAGCAAGAGGTTTCAGTGCTGGCCCCTTGCATGTGGGAGCAGTCGCTGGACGTTTTGAATTTGGGAGCTGAGCTTTCCGAGACAGAGAGATACTGAGCATGCCGTTAGGTGGGTAGAGAAGCGCAGAGCGCCAGTGTTGGTGGGCCTGTGAAAGCACTTTGAAAGCAAGGTGCTAGGTTAGAAGCTTGTGAGGGCCTGAAAGAGTTAACGCCTGTCAACGTCTCCAACATTGTAGCAAAGGAAGGTAGCATGGGCTAGCAAGCAGGGACTTGAGGGAGGAGTCGGTTGGCATGGAGACAGGGGGCGTGCCGGAGGGTGGGCAGTCCAGTGTTCTGGCAGCCCCTGCATGGCAAGGTGGCCAGAGGTCACACAAAGTCTGTTTGAGGAAGGGGCTTGCAGCTCGTGGGAAGTCCCGAAGAGCACCAGCCCAATAAGCCGCACACGCTCACTAGAGAAAGAACCCTCTGCCACACTAGCATATATGTTGAGAACTGTCTGGAATGAACCCATCTAAGTCTTCAAGAGGTGTGACTGGGGGCGGAGATTTAGGCTATAAAAGGCACAATTGCAAAGCGCCAGATTGCGCGCGCTAATAACCAGAGGATTACCCCGCTCGTCGTCGAGGCCGCGGGATCCAAGGGTGGTGGCTACCTCTTTTCTTTACCCCCTCTTTTTTCCCTCTCTTTCCTCTCTTCTCGTGAACGTTTTGCTGGAACCCACGCTGCCCACCGTTACACCTTCCAGAGTATGGAGTGTTCAAAGAAAGCATTCAAAGTGATATTTGGTGTCGTTCCACCTTAATTTAGCGCGGGGGGATCCCAGAACCTCTGCGACCCTCTGGTCTGTCCGGTCTGCGTCGTAGCAAACAGCTTTCAGTGCTGGCACCTTCCATGTGGGAGCACTCGCTGGATGTTTTCCCTTTGGGAGCTGAGCTCTACCTGGACTGCGTGCGCGAGAGAGCATAACAGTAGGTGCCTAGGCAATTGGAGAGCCCCACAGTTGGTGGGGCTCTGAAAGGCTAGCCAAGGGATGGTAAGATTCAGCCGCAGCCTTCAGTGCTGGCACTTTCCATGTGCAGGCAATTGCTGGAGGTTTTCACTTTCCGGGCCGAGCTATACGAGCCGGAGAGATAGTGACCATGACGTTAGGTGGCTACGCCTGAAGCTGGCACCAGTGTTGTTAGGGCTGTGAAAGCACTTCCAAGGAAAGGTGCTGGCTAGCAAGAGCTTCCAGTGCTGGCCCCTTGCATGTGGGAGCAGTCGCTGGACGTTTTGCATTTGGGAGGTGAGCTCTACAAGACAGGAGAGCTAGTGACCATAACGTTAGGTGGCTAGGCAAGCGCAGAGCCCGAGTCTTGCTGGGCCTGTGAAAGCACTTCCAAAGAAAGGTGCTGGCTAGCAAGAGCTTTCAGTGCTGGCCCCTTGCATGTGCGAGCACTCGCTGGACGTTTTCAATTTCTCGGGTGAGCACTCCGCAGACTGGAGAGCGAGCGAGCATAAGATTAGGTGGCTAGGCAAGCGCAGAGCCCACGGCTGGTGGGGCTGTGAAAGCGTAGCTCTGGGATGGTTCGATCAAGCAGTAGCATTGAGTGCTGGCACTTTCATTTGTGAGCCATTGCTGGACATTGCCCATGTGAGAGCTGAGCTCTATGAGAGGGAGCGATAGTGCCCAGTTCATTAGGTGGCTAGGCAAGCGCAGAGCCCCGGTGTTCTTAGGGCTATGAAAGCTCTTCCAAGGAAGGGTGCTGGCTAGCAAGAGCTTTCAGTGCTGGCCCCTTGCATGTGCGAGCAGTCACTGCACGTTTTCAATTTCTCAGCTGAGCTCTAGCTAGAGTGTGAGAGCGAGCGAGCATGAGATGAGGTGCGTCGGCAAGCACAGAGCCCCACGGTTTGAGTGGCTCTGAAAGGGTAGCCAAGGGATGGTTACCTCAAGTAGTAGCATTCAGTGCTGGCACTTTGCATGTGCGAGCAATTGCTGGACGTTTTCACGTTCAGAGTTGAGCTCTACAAGACTGCGATAGTGACCATTCCATTAGTTGGCTAAAGAAGGGCAGAGGCGCAGTGTTGGTGGGCCTGTGAAAGCGCTTCCAAAGAAAGGTGCTGGCTAGCAAGAGGTTTCAGTGCTGGCCCCTTGCATGTGGGAGCAGTCGCTGGACGTTTTGAATTTGGGAGCTGAGCTTTCCGAGACAGAGAGATACTGAGCATGCCGTTAGGTGGGTAGAGAAGCGCAGAGCGCCAGTGTTGGTGGGCCTGTGAAAGCACTTTGAAAGCAAGGTGCTAGGTTAGAAGCTTGTGAGGGCCTGAAAGAGTTAACGCCTGTCAACGTCTCCAACATTGTAGCAAAGGAAGGTAGCATGGGCTAGCAAGCAGGGACTTGAGGGAGGAGTCGGTTGGCATGGAGACAGGGGGCGTGCCGGAGGGTGGGCAGTCCAGTGTTCTGGCAGCCCCTGCATGGCAAGGTGGCCAGAGGTCACACAAAGTCTGTTTGAGGAAGGGGCTTGCAGCTCGTGGGAAGTCCCGAAGAGCACCAGCCCAATAAGCCGCACACGCTCACTAGAGAAAGAACCCTCTGCCACACTAGCATATATGTTGAGAACTGTCTGGAATGAACCCATCTAAGTCTTCAAGAGGTGTGACTGGGGGCGGAGATTTAGGCTATAAAAGGCACAATTGCAAAGCGCCAGATTGCGCGCGCTAATAACCAGAGGATTACCCCGCTCGTCGTCGAGGCCGCGGGATCCAAGGGTGGTGGCTACCTCTTTTCTTTACCCCCTCTTTTTTCCCTCTCTTTCCTCTCTTCTCGTGAACGTTTTGCTGGAACCCACGCTGCCCACCGTTACACCTTCCAGAGTATGGAGTGTTCAAAGAAAGCATTCAAAGTGATATTTGGTGTCGTTCCACCTTAATTTAGCGCGGGGGGATCCCAGAACCTCTGCGACCCTCTGGTCTGTCCGGTCTGCGTCGTAGCAAACAGCTTTCAGTGCTGGCACCTTCCATGTGGGAGCACTCGCTGGATGTTTTCCCTTTGGGAGCTGAGCTCTACCTGGACTGCGTGCGCGAGAGAGCATAACAGTAGGTGCCTAGGCAATTGGAGAGCCCCACAGTTGGTGGGGCTCTGAAAGGCTAGCCAAGGGATGGTAAGATTCAGCCGCAGCCTTCAGTGCTGGCACTTTCCATGTGCAGGCAATTGCTGGAGGTTTTCACTTTCCGGGCCGAGCTATACGAGCCGGAGAGATAGTGACCATGACGTTAGGTGGCTACGCCTGAAGCTGGCACCAGTGTTGTTAGGGCTGTGAAAGCACTTCCAAGGAAAGGTGCTGGCTAGCAAGAGCTTCCAGTGCTGGCCCCTTGCATGTGGGAGCAGTCGCTGGACGTTTTGCATTTGGGAGGTGAGCTCTACAAGACGGAGAGCTAGTGACCATAACGTTAGGTGGCTAGGCAAGCGCAGAGCCCGAGTCTTGCTGGGCCTGTGAAAGCACTTCCAAAGAAAGGTGCTGGCTAGCAAGAGCTTTCAGTGCTGGCCCCTTGCATGTGCGAGCACTCGCTGGACGTTTTCAATTTCTCGGGTGAGCACTCCGCAGACTGTGAGAGCGAGCGAGCGAGCATAAGATTAGGTGGCTAGGCAAGCGCAGAGCCCACGGCTGGTGGGGCTGTGAAAGCGTAGCTCTGGGATGGTTCGATCAAGCAGTAGCATTGAGTGCTGGCACTTTCCATTTGTGAGCCATTGCTGGACATTGCCCATGTGAGAGCTGAGCTCTATGAGAGGGAGCGATAGTGCCCAGTTCATTAGGTGGCTAGGCAAGCGCAGAGCCCCGGTGTTCTTAGGGCTATGAAAGCTCTTCCAAGGAAGGGTGCTGGCTAGCAAGAGCTTTCAGTGCTGGCCCCTTGCATGTGCGAGCAGTCACTGCACGTTTTCAATTTCTCAGCTGAGCTCTAGCTAGAGTGTGAGAGCGAGCGAGCATGAGATGAGGTGCGTCGGCAAGCACAGAGCCCCACGGTTTGAGTGGCTCTGAAAGGGTAGCCAAGGGATGGTTACCTCAAGTAGTAGCATTCAGTGCTGGCACTTTGCATGTGCGAGCAATTGCTGGACGTTTTCACGTTCAGAGTTGAGCTCTACAAGACTGCGATAGTGACCATTCCATTAGTTGGCTAAAGAAGGGCAGAGGCGCAGTGTTGGTGGGCCTGTGAAAGCGCTTCCAAAGAAAGGTGCTGGCTAGCAAGAGGTTTCAGTGCTGGCCCCTTGCATGTGGGAGCAGTCGCTGGACGTTTTGAATTTGGGAGCTGAGCTTTCCGAGACAGAGAGATACTGAGCATGCCGTTAGGTGGGTAGAGAAGCGCAGAGCGCCAGTGTTGGTGGGCCTGTGAAAGCACTTTGAAAGCAAGGTGCTAGGTTAGAAGCTTGTGAGGGCCTGAAAGAGTTAACGCCTGTCAACGTCTCCAACATTGTAGCAAAGGAAGGTAGCATGGGCTAGCAAGCAGGGACTTGAGGGAGGAGTCGGTTGGCATGGAGACAGGGGGCGTGCCGGAGGGTGGGCAGTCCAGTGTTCTGGCAGCCCCTGCATGGCAAGGTGGCCAGAGGTCACACAAAGTCTGTTTGAGGAAGGGGCTTGCAGCTCGTGGGAAGTCCCGAAGAGCACCAGCCCAATAAGCCGCACACGCTCACTAGAGAAAGAACCCTCTGCCACACTAGCATATATGTTGAGAACTGTCTGGAATGAACCCATCTAAGTCTTCAAGAGGTGTGACTGGGGGCGGAGATTTAGGCTATAAAAGGCACAATTGCAAAGCGCCAGATTGCGCGCGCTAATAACCAGAGGATTACCCCGCTCGTCGTCGAGGCCGCGGGATCCAAGGGTGGTGGCTACCTCTTTTCTTTACCCCCTCTTTTTTCCCTCTCTTTCCTCTCTTCTCGTGAACGTTTTGCTGGAACCCACGCTGCCCACCGTTACACCTTCCAGAGTATGGAGTGTTCAAAGAAAGCATTCAAAGTGATATTTGGTGTCGTTCCACCTTAATTTAGCGCGGGGGGATCCCAGAACCTCTGCGACCCTCTGGTCTGTCCGGTCTGCGTCGTAGCAAACAGCTTTCAGTGCTGGCACCTTCCATGTGGGAGCACTCGCTGGATGTTTTCCCTTTGGGAGCTGAGCTCTACCTGGACTGCGTGCGCGAGAGAGCATAACAGTAGGTGCCTAGGCAATTGGAGAGCCCCACAGTTGGTGGGGCTCTGAAAGGCTAGCCAAGGGATGGTAAGATTCAGCCGCAGCCTTCAGTGCTGGCACTTTCCATGTGCAGGCAATTGCTGGAGGTTTTCACTTTCCGGGCCGAGCTATACGAGCCGGAGAGATAGTGACCATGACGTTAGGTGGCTACGCCTGAAGCTGGCACCAGTGTTGTTAGGGCTGTGAAAGCACTTCCAAGGAAAGGTGCTGGCTAGCAAGAGCTTCCAGTGCTGGCCCCTTGCATGTGGGAGCAGTCGCTGGACGTTTTGCATTTGGGAGGTGAGCTCTACAAGACGGAGAGCTAGTGACCATAACGTTAGGTGGCTAGGCAAGCGCAGAGCCCGAGTCTTGCTGGGCCTGTGAAAGCACTTCCAAAGAAAGGTGCTGGCTAGCAAGAGCTTTCAGTGCTGGCCCCTTGCATGTGCGAGCACTCGCTGGACGTTTTCAATTTCTGCGAGCAGTCACTGCACGTTTTCAATTTCTCAGCTGAGCTCTACTAGAGTGTGAGAGCGAGCGAGCATGAGATGAGGTGCGTCGGCAAGCACAGAGCCCCACGGTTTGAGTGGCTCTGAAAGGGTAGCCAAGGGATGGTTACCTCAAGTAGTAGCATTCAGTGCTGGCACTTTGCATGTGCGAGCAATTGCTGGACGTTTTCACGTTCAGAGTTGAGCTCTACAAGACTGCGATAGTGACCATTCCATTAGTTGGCTAAAGAAGGGCAGAGGCGCAGTGTTGGTGGGCCTGTGAAAGCGCTTCCAAAGAAAGGTGCTGGCTAGCAAGAGGTTTCAGTGCTGGCCCCTTGCATGTGGGAGCAGTCGCTGGACGTTTTGAATTTGGGAGCTGAGCTTTCCGAGACAGAGAGATACTGAGCATGCCGTTAGGTGGGTAGAGAAGCGCAGAGCGCCAGTGTTGGTGGGCCTGTGAAAGCACTTTGAAAGCAAGGTGCTAGGTTAGAAGCTTGTGAGGGCCTGAAAGAGTTAACGCCTGTCAACGTCTCCAACATTGTAGCAAAGGAAGGTAGCATGGGCTAGCAAGCAGGGACTTGAGGGAGGAGTCGGTTGGCATGGAGACAGGGGGCGTGCCGGAGGGTGGGCAGTCCAGTGTTCTGGCAGCCCCTGCATGGCAAGGTGGCCAGAGGTCACACAAAGTCTGTTTGAGGAAGGGGCTTGCAGCTCGTGGGAAGTCCCGAAGAGCACCAGCCCAATAAGCCGCACACGCTCACTAGAGAAAGAACCCTCTGCCACACTAGCATATATGTTGAGAACTGTCTGGAATGAACCCATCTAAGTCTTCAAGAGGTGTGACTGGGGGCGGAGATTTAGGCTATAAAAGGCACAATTGCAAAGCGCCAGATTGCGCGCGCTAATAACCAGAGGATTACCCCGCTCGTCGTCGAGGCCGCGGGATCCAAGGGTGGTGGCTACCTCTTTTCTTTACCCCCTCTTTTTTCCCTCTCTTTCCTCTCTTCTCGTGAACGTTTTGCTGGAACCCACGCTGCCCACCGTTACACCTTCCAGAGTATGGAGTGTTCAAAGAAAGCATTCAAAGTGATATTTGGTGTCGTTCCACCTTAATTTAGCGCGGGGGGATCCCAGAACCTCTGCGACCCTCTGGTCTGTCCGGTCTGCGTCGTAGCAAACAGCTTTCAGTGCTGGCACCTTCCATGTGGGAGCACTCGCTGGATGTTTTCCCTTTGGGAGCTGAGCTCTACCTGGACTGCGTGCGCGAGAGAGCATAACAGTAGGTGCCTAGGCAATTGGAGAGCCCCACAGTTGGTGGGGCTCTGAAAGGCTAGCCAAGGGATGGTAAGATTCAGCCGCAGCCTTCAGTGCTGGCACTTTCCATGTGCAGGCAATTGCTGGAGGTTTTCACTTTCCGGGCCGAGCTATACGAGCCGGAGAGATAGTGACCATGACGTTAGGTGGCTACGCCTGAAGCTGGCACCAGTGTTGTTAGGGCTGTGAAAGCACTTCCAAGGAAAGGTGCTGGCTAGCAAGAGCTTCCAGTGCTGGCCCCTTGCATGTGGGAGCAGTCGCTGGACGTTTTGCATTTGGGAGGTGAGCTCTACAAGACGGAGAGCTAGTGACCATAACGTTAGGTGGCTAGGCAAGCGCAGAGCCCGAGTCTTGCTGGGCCTGTGAAAGCACTTCCAAAGAAAGGTGCTGGCTAGCAAGAGCTTTCAGTGCTGGCCCCTTGCATGTGCGAGCACTCGCTGGACGTTTTCAATTTCTCGGGTGAGCACTCCGCAGACTGTGAGAGCGAGCGAGCGAGCATAAGATTAGGTGGCTAGGCAAGCGCAGAGCCCACGGCTGGTGGGGCTGTGAAAGCGTAGCTCTGGGATGGTTCGATCAAGCAGTAGCATTGAGTGCTGGCACTTTCCATTTGTGAGCCATTGCTGGACATTGCCCATGTGAGAGCTGAGCTCTATGAGAGGGAGCGATAGTGCCCAGTTCATTAGGTGGCTAGGCAAGCGCAGAGCCCCGGTGTTCTTAGGGCTATGAAAGCTCTTCCAAGGAAGGGTGCTGGCTAGCAAGAGCTTTCAGTGCTGGCCCCTTGCATGTGCGAGCAGTCACTGCACGTTTTCAATTTCTCAGCTGAGCTCTAGCTAGAGTGTGAGAGCGAGCGAGCATGAGATGAGGTGCGTCGGCAAGCACAGAGCCCCACGGTTTGAGTGGCTCTGAAAGGGTAGCCAAGGGATGGTTACCTCAAGTAGTAGCATTCAGTGCTGGCACTTTGCATGTGCGAGCAATTGCTGGACGTTTTCACGTTCAGAGTTGAGCTCTACAAGACTGCGATAGTGACCATTCCATTAGTTGGCTAAAGAAGGGCAGAGGCGCAGTGTTGGTGGGCCTGTGAAAGCGCTTCCAAAGAAAGGTGCTGGCTAGCAAGAGGTTTCAGTGCTGGCCCCTTGCATGTGGGAGCAGTCGCTGGACGTTTTGAATTTGGGAGCTGAGCTTTCCGAGACAGAGAGATACTGAGCATGCCGTTAGGTGGGTAGAGAAGCGCAGAGCGCCAGTGTTGGTGGGCCTGTGAAAGCACTTTGAAAGCAAGGTGCTAGGTTAGAAGCTTGTGAGGGCCTGAAAGAGTTAACGCCTGTCAACGTCTCCAACATTGTAGCAAAGGAAGGTAGCATGGGCTAGCAAGCAGGGACTTGAGGGAGGAGTCGGTTGGCATGGAGACAGGGGGCGTGCCGGAGGGTGGGCAGTCCAGTGTTCTGGCAGCCCCTGCATGGCAAGGTGGCCAGAGGTCACACAAAGTCTGTTTGAGGAAGGGGCTTGCAGCTCGTGGGAAGTCCCGAAGAGCACCAGCCCAATAAGCCGCACACGCTCACTAGAGAAAGAACCCTCTGCCACACTAGCATATATGTTGAGAACTGTCTGGAATGAACCCATCTAAGTCTTCAAGAGGTGTGACTGGGGGCGGAGATTTAGGCTATAAAAGGCACAATTGCAAAGCGCCAGATTGCGCGCGCTAATAACCAGAGGATTACCCCGCTCGTCGTCGAGGCCGCGGGATCCAAGGGTGGTGGCTACCTCTTTTCTTTACCCCCTCTTTTTTCCCTCTCTTTCCTCTCTTCTCGTGAACGTTTTGCTGGAACCCACGCTGCCCACCGTTACACCTTCCAGAGTATGGAGTGTTCAAAGAAAGCATTCAAAGTGATATTTGGTGTCGTTCCACCTTAATTTAGCGCGGGGGGATCCCAGAACCTCTGCGACCCTCTGGTCTGTCCGGTCTGCGTCGTAGCAAACAGCTTTCAGTGCTGGCACCTTCCATGTGGGAGCACTCGCTGGATGTTTTCCCTTTGGGAGCTGAGCTCTACCTGGACTGCGTGCGCGAGAGAGCATAACAGTAGGTGCCTAGGCAATTGGAGAGCCCCACAGTTGGTGGGGCTCTGAAAGGCTAGCCAAGGGATGGTAAGATTCAGCCGCAGCCTTCAGTGCTGGCACTTTCCATGTGCAGGCAATTGCTGGAGGTTTTCACTTTCCGGGCCGAGCTATACGAGCCGGAGAGATAGTGACCATGACGTTAGGTGGCTACGCCTGAAGCTGGCACCAGTGTTGTTAGGGCTGTGAAAGCACTTCCAAGGAAAGGTGCTGGCTAGCAAGAGCTTCCAGTGCTGGCCCCTTGCATGTGGGAGCAGTCGCTGGACGTTTTGCATTTGGGAGGTGAGCTCTACAAGACGGAGAGCTAGTGACCATAACGTTAGGTGGCTAGGCAAGCGCAGAGCCCGAGTCTTGCTGGGCCTGTGAAAGCACTTCCAAAGAAAGGTGCTGGCTAGCAAGAGAGCTTTCATCAGTGCTGGCCCCTTGCAATGTGAGCGAGCACAGTCAGCTGGACAAGCGTTTTTCAAATTTCTGCTCAGGCGGTGAGCAGCATCCTGCACGACTCAGGACTGTGAGAGCGAGCGAGCGAGCATGAGATTAGGTGCGTAGGCAAGCACAGAGCCCCACGGTTTGAGTGGCTCTGAAAGGGTAGCCAAGGGATGGTTACCTCAAGTAGTAGCATTCAGTGCTGGCACTTTGCATGTGCGAGCAATTGCTGGACGTTTTCACGTTCAGAGTTGAGCTCTACAAGACTGCGATAGTGACCATTCCATTAGTTGGCTAAAGAAGGGCAGAGCGCAGTGTTGGTGGGCCTGTGAAAGCGCTTCCAAAGAAAGGTGCTGGCTAGCAAGAGGTTTCAGTGCTGGCCCCTTGCATGTGGGAGCAGTCGCTGGACGTTTTGAATTTGGGAGCTGAGCTTTCCGAGACAGAGAGATACTGAGCATGCCGTTAGGTGGGTAGAGAAGCGCAGAGCGCCAGTGTTGGTGGGCCTGTGAAAGCACTTTGAAAGCAAGGTGCTAGGTTAGAAGCTTGTGAGGGCCTGAAAGAGTTAACGCCTGTCAACGTCTCCAACATTGTAGCAAAGGAAGGTAGCATGGGCTAGCAAGCAGGGACTTGAGGGAGGAGTCGGTTGGCATGGAGACAGGGGGCGTGCCGGAGGGTGGGCAGTCCAGTGTTCTGGCAGCCCCTGCATGGCAAGGTGGCCAGAGGTCACACAAAGTCTGTTTGAGGAAGGGGCTTGCAGCTCGTGGGAAGTCCCGAAGAGCACCAGCCCAATAAGCCGCACACGCTCACTAGAGAAAGAACCCTCTGCCACACTAGCATATATGTTGAGAACTGTCTGGAATGAACCCATCTAAGTCTTCAAGAGGTGTGACTGGGGGCGGAGATTTAGGCTATAAAAGGCACAATTGCAAAGCGCCAGATTGCGCGCGCTAATAACCAGAGGATTACCCCGCTCGTCGTCGAGGCCGCGGGATCCAAGGGTGGTGGCTACCTCTTTTCTTTACCCCCTCTTTTTTCCCTCTCTTTCCTCTCTTCTCGTGAACGTTTTGCTGGAACCCACGCTGCCCACCGTTACACCTTCCAGAGTATGGAGTGTTCAAAGAAAGCATTCAAAGTGATATTTGGTGTCGTTCCACCTTAATTTAGCGCGGGGGGATCCCAGAACCTCTGCGACCCTCTGGTCTGTCCGGTCTGCGTCGTAGCAAACAGCTTTCAGTGCTGGCACCTTCCATGTGGGAGCACTCGCTGGATGTTTTCCCTTTGGGAGCTGAGCTCTACCTGGACTGCGTGCGCGAGAGAGCATAACAGTAGGTGCCTAGGCAATTGGAGAGCCCCACAGTTGGTGGGGCTCTGAAAGGCTAGCCAAGGGATGGTAAGATTCAGCCGCAGCCTTCAGTGCTGGCACTTTCCATGTGCAGGCAATTGCTGGAGGTTTTCACTTTCCGGGCCGAGCTATACGAGCCGGAGAGATAGTGACCATGACGTTAGGTGGCTACGCCTGAAGCTGGCACCAGTGTTGTTAGGGCTGTGAAAGCACTTCCAAGGAAAGGTGCTGGCTAGCAAGAGCTTCCAGTGCTGGCCCCTTGCATGTGGGAGCAGTCGCTGGACGTTTTGCATTTGGGAGGTGAGCTCTACAAGACGGAGAGCTAGTGACCATAACGTTAGGTGGCTAGGCAAGCGCAGAGCCCGAGTCTTGCTGGGCCTGTGAAAGCACTTCCAAAGAAAGGTGCTGGCTAGCAAGAGCTTTCAGTGCTGGCCCCTTGCATGTGCGAGCACTCGCTGGACGTTTTCAATTTCTCGGGTGAGCACTCCGCAGACTGTGAGAGCGAGCGAGCGAGCATAAGATTAGGTGGCTAGGCAAGCGCAGAGCCCACGGCTGGTGGGGCTGTGAAAGCGTAGCTCTGGGATGGTTCGATCAAGCAGTAGCATTGAGTGCTGGCACTTTCCATTTGTGAGCCATTGCTGGACATTGCCCATGTGAGAGCTGAGCTCTATGAGAGGGAGCGATAGTGCCCAGTTCATTAGGTGGCTAGGCAAGCGCAGAGCCCCGGTGTTCTTAGGGCTATGAAAGCTCTTCCAAGGAAGGGTGCTGGCTAGCAAGAGCTTTCAGTGCTGGCCCCTTGCATGTGCGAGCAGTCACTGCACGTTTTCAATTTCTCAGCTGAGCTCTAGCTAGAGTGTGAGAGCGAGCGAGCATGAGATGAGGTGCGTCGGCAAGCACAGAGCCCCACGGTTTGAGTGGCTCTGAAAGGGTAGCCAAGGGATGGTTACCTCAAGTAGTAGCATTCAGTGCTGGCACTTTGCATGTGCGAGCAATTGCTGGACGTTTTCACGTTCAGAGTTGAGCTCTACAAGACTGCGATAGTGACCATTCCATTAGTTGGCTAAAGAAGGGCAGAGGCGCAGTGTTGGTGGGCCTGTGAAAGCGCTTCCAAAGAAAGGTGCTGGCTAGCAAGAGGTTTCAGTGCTGGCCCCTTGCATGTGGGAGCAGTCGCTGGACGTTTTGAATTTGGGAGCTGAGCTTTCCGAGACAGAGAGATACTGAGCATGCCGTTAGGTGGGTAGAGAAGCGCAGAGCGCCAGTGTTGGTGGGCCTGTGAAAGCACTTTGAAAGCAAGGTGCTAGGTTAGAAGCTTGTGAGGGCCTGAAAGAGTTAACGCCTGTCAACGTCTCCAACATTGTAGCAAAGGAAGGTAGCATGGGCTAGCAAGCAGGGACTTGAGGGAGGAGTCGGTTGGCATGGAGACAGGGGGCGTGCCGGAGGGTGGGCAGTCCAGTGTTCTGGCAGCCCCTGCATGGCAAGGTGGCCAGAGGTCACACAAAGTCTGTTTGAGGAAGGGGCTTGCAGCTCGTGGGAAGTCCCGAAGAGCACCAGCCCAATAAGCCGCACACGCTCACTAGAGAAAGAACCCTCTGCCACACTAGCATATATGTTGAGAACTGTCTGGAATGAACCCATCTAAGTCTTCAAGAGGTGTGACTGGGGGCGGAGATTTAGGCTATAAAAGGCACAATTGCAAAGCGCCAGATTGCGCGCGCTAATAACCAGAGGATTACCCCGCTCGTCGTCGAGGCCGCGGGATCCAAGGGTGGTGGCTACCTCTTTTCTTTACCCCCTCTTTTTTCCCTCTCTTTCCTCTCTTCTCGTGAACGTTTTGCTGGAACCCACGCTGCCCACCGTTACACCTTCCAGAGTATGGAGTGTTCAAAGAAAGCATTCAAAGTGATATTTGGTGTCGTTCCACCTTAATTTAGCGCGGGGGGATCCCAGAACCTCTGCGACCCTCTGGTCTGTCCGGTCTGCGTCGTAGCAAACAGCTTTCAGTGCTGGCACCTTCCATGTGGGAGCACTCGCTGGATGTTTTCCCTTTGGGAGCTGAGCTCTACCTGGACTGCGTGCGCGAGAGAGCATAACAGTAGGTGCCTAGGCAATTGGAGAGCCCCACAGTTGGTGGGGCTCTGAAAGGCTAGCCAAGGGATGGTAAGATTCAGCCGCAGCCTTCAGTGCTGGCACTTTCCATGTGCAGGCAATTGCTGGAGGTTTTCACTTTCCGGGCCGAGCTATACGAGCCGGAGAGATAGTGACCATGACGTTAGGTGGCTACGCCTGAAGCTGGCACCAGTGTTGTTAGGGCTGTGAAAGCACTTCCAAGGAAAGGTGCTGGCTAGCAAGAGCTTCCAGTGCTGGCCCCTTGCATGTGGGAGCAGTCGCTGGACGTTTTGCATTTGGGAGGTGAGCTCTACAAGACGAGAGCTAGTGACCATAACGTTAGGTGGCTAGGCAAGCGCAGAGCCCGAGTCTTGCTGGGCCTGTGAAAGCACTTCCAAAGAAAGGTGCTGGCTAGCAAGAGCTTTCAGTGCTGGCCCCTTGCATGTGCGAGCACTCGCTGGACGTTTTCAATTTCTCGGGTGAGCACTCCGCAGACTGTGAGAGCGAGCGAGCATAAGATTAGGTGGCTAGGCAAGCGCAGAGCCCACGGCTGGTGGGGCTGTGAAAGCGTAGCTCTGGGATGGTTCGATCAAGCAGTAGCATTGAGTGCTGGCACTTTCCATTTGTGAGCCATTGCTGGACATTGCCCATGTGAGAGCTGAGCTCTATGAGAGGGAGCGATAGTGCCCAGTTCATTAGGTGGCTAGGCAAGCGCAGAGCCCCGGTGTTCTTAGGGCTATGAAAGCTCTTCCAAGGAAGGGTGCTGGCTAGCAAGAGCTTTCAGTGCTGGCCCCTTGCATGTGCGAGCAGTCACTGCACGTTTTCAATTTCTCAGCTGAGCTCTAGCTAGAGTGTGAGAGCGAGCGAGCATGAGATGAGGTGCGTCGGCAAGCACAGAGCCCCACGGTTTGAGTGGCTCTGAAAGGGTAGCCAAGGGATGGTTACCTCAAGTAGTAGCATTCAGTGCTGGCACTTTGCATGTGCGAGCAATTGCTGGACGTTTTCACGTTCAGAGTTGAGCTCTACAAGACTGCGATAGTGACCATTCCATTAGTTGGCTAAAGAAGGGCAGAGGCGCAGTGTTGGTGGGCCTGTGAAAGCGCTTCCAAAGAAAGGTGCTGGCTAGCAAGAGGTTTCAGTGCTGGCCCCTTGCATGTGGGAGCAGTCGCTGGACGTTTTGAATTTGGGAGCTGAGCTTTCCGAGACAGAGAGATACTGAGCATGCCGTTAGGTGGGTAGAGAAGCGCAGAGCGCCAGTGTTGGTGGGCCTGTGAAAGCACTTTGAAAGCAAGGTGCTAGGTTAGAAGCTTGTGAGGGCCTGAAAGAGTTAACGCCTGTCAACGTCTCCAACATTGTAGCAAAGGAAGGTAGCATGGGCTAGCAAGCAGGGACTTGAGGGAGGAGTCGGTTGGCATGGAGACAGGGGGCGTGCCGGAGGGTGGGCAGTCCAGTGTTCTGGCAGCCCCTGCATGGCAAGGTGGCCAGAGGTCACACAAAGTCTGTTTGAGGAAGGGGCTTGCAGCTCGTGGGAAGTCCCGAAGAGCACCAGCCCAATAAGCCGCACACGCTCACTAGAGAAAGAACCCTCTGCCACACTAGCATATATGTTGAGAACTGTCTGGAATGAACCCATCTAAGTCTTCAAGAGGTGTGACTGGGGGCGGAGATTTAGGCTATAAAAGGCACAATTGCAAAGCGCCAGATTGCGCGCGCTAATAACCAGAGGATTACCCCGCTCGTCGTCGAGGCCGCGGGATCCAAGGGTGGTGGCTACCTCTTTTCTTTACCCCCTCTTTTTTCCCTCTCTTTCCTCTCTTCTCGTGAACGTTTTGCTGGAACCCACGCTGCCCACCGTTACACCTTCCAGAGTATGGAGTGTTCAAAGAAAGCATTCAAAGTGATATTTGGTGTCGTTCCACCTTAATTTAGCGCGGGGGGATCCCAGAACCTCTGCGACCCTCTGGTCTGTCCGGTCTGCGTCGTAGCAAACAGCTTTCAGTGCTGGCACCTTCCATGTGGGAGCACTCGCTGGATGTTTTCCCTTTGGGAGCTGAGCTCTACCTGGACTGCGTGCGCGAGAGAGCATAACAGTAGGTGCCTAGGCAATTGGAGAGCCCCACAGTTGGTGGGGCTCTGAAAGGCTAGCCAAGGGATGGTAAGATTCAGCCGCAGCCTTCAGTGCTGGCACTTTCCATGTGCAGGCAATTGCTGGAGGTTTTCACTTTCCGGGCCGAGCTATACGAGCCGGAGAGATAGTGACCATGACGTTAGGTGGCTACGCCTGAAGCTGGCACCAGTGTTGTTAGGGCTGTGAAAGCACTTCCAAGGAAAGGTGCTGGCTAGCAAGAGCTTCCAGTGCTGGCCCCTTGCATGTGGGAGCAGTCGCTGGACGTTTTGCATTTGGGAGGTGAGCTCTACAAGACGAGAGAGCTAGTGACCATAACGTTAGGTGGCTAGGCAAGCGCAGAGCCCGAGTCTTGCTGGGCCTGTGAAAGCACTTCCAAAGAAAGGTGCTAGCAAGAGCTTTCAGTGCTGGCCCCTTGCATGTGCGAGCACTCGCTGGACGTTTTCAATTTCTCGGTGAGCACTCCGCAGACTGGAGAGCGAGCGAGCATAAGATTAGGTGCTAGGCAAGCGCAGAGCCACGGCTGGTGGGGCTGTGAAAGCGTAGCTCTGGGATGGTTCGATCAAGCAGTAGCATTGAGTGCTGGCACTTTCATTTGTGAGCCATTGCTGGACATTGCCCATGTGAGAGCTGAGCTCTATGAGAGGGAGCGATAGTGCCCAGTTCATTAGGTGGCTAGGCAAGCGCAGAGCCCGGTGTTCTTAGGGCTATGAAAGCTCTTCCAAGGAAGGGTGCTGGCTAGCAAGAGCTTTCAGTGCTGGCCCCTTGCATGTGCGAGCAGTCACTGCACGTTTTCAATTTCTCAGCTGAGCTCTAGCTAGAGTGTGAGAGCGAGCGAGCATGAGATGAGGTGCGTCGGCAAGCACAGAGCCCCACGGTTTGAGTGGCTCTGAAAGGGTAGCCAAGGGATGGTTACCTCAAGTAGTAGCATTCAGTGCTGGCACTTTGCATGTGCGAGCAATTGCTGGACGTTTTCACGTTCAGAGTTGAGCTCTACAAGACTGCGATAGTGACCATTCCATTAGTTGGCTAAAGAAGGGCAGAGGCGCAGTGTTGGTGGGCCTGTGAAAGCGCTTCCAAAGAAAGGTGCTGGCTAGCAAGAGGTTTCAGTGCTGGCCCCTTGCATGTGGGAGCAGTCGCTGGACGTTTTGAATTTGGGAGCTGAGCTTTCCGAGACAGAGAGATACTGAGCATGCCGTTAGGTGGGTAGAGAAGCGCAGAGCGCCAGTGTTGGTGGGCCTGTGAAAGCACTTTGAAAGCAAGGTGCTAGGTTAGAAGCTTGTGAGGGCCTGAAAGAGTTAACGCCTGTCAACGTCTCCAACATTGTAGCAAAGGAAGGTAGCATGGGCTAGCAAGCAGGGACTTGAGGGAGGAGTCGGTTGGCATGGAGACAGGGGGCGTGCCGGAGGGTGGGCAGTCCAGTGTTCTGGCAGCCCCTGCATGGCAAGGTGGCCAGAGGTCACACAAAGTCTGTTTGAGGAAGGGGCTTGCAGCTCGTGGGAAGTCCCGAAGAGCACCAGCCCAATAAGCCGCACACGCTCACTAGAGAAAGAACCCTCTGCCACACTAGCATATATGTTGAGAACTGTCTGGAATGAACCCATCTAAGTCTTCAAGAGGTGTGACTGGGGGCGGAGATTTAGGCTATAAAAGGCACAATTGCAAAGCGCCAGATTGCGCGCGCTAATAACCAGAGGATTACCCCGCTCGTCGTCGAGGCCGCGGGATCCAAGGGTGGTGGCTACCTCTTTTCTTTACCCCCTCTTTTTTCCCTCTCTTTCCTCTCTTCTCGTGAACGTTTTGCTGGAACCCACGCTGCCCACCGTTACACCTTCCAGAGTATGGAGTGTTCAAAGAAAGCATTCAAAGTGATATTTGGTGTCGTTCCACCTTAATTTAGCGCGGGGGGATCCCAGAACCTCTGCGACCCTCTGGTCTGTCCGGTCTGCGTCGTAGCAAACAGCTTTCAGTGCTGGCACCTTCCATGTGGGAGCACTCGCTGGATGTTTTCCCTTTGGGAGCTGAGCTCTACCTGGACTGCGTGCGCGAGAGAGCATAACAGTAGGTGCCTAGGCAATTGGAGAGCCCCACAGTTGGTGGGGCTCTGAAAGGCTAGCCAAGGGATGGTAAGATTCAGCCGCAGCCTTCAGTGCTGGCACTTTCCATGTGCAGGCAATTGCTGGAGGTTTTCACTTTCCGGGCCGAGCTATACGAGCCGGAGAGATAGTGACCATGACGTTAGGTGGCTACGCCTGAAGCTGGCACCAGTGTTGTTAGGGCTGTGAAAGCACTTCCAAGGAAAGGTGCTGGCTAGCAAGAGCTTCCAGTGCTGGCCCCTTGCATGTGGGAGCAGTCGCTGGACGTTTTGCATTTGGGAGGTGAGCTCTACAAGACAGAGAGCTAGTGACCATAACGTTAGGTGGCTAGGCAAGCGCAGAGCCCGAGTCTTGCTGGGCCTGTGAAAGCACTTCCAAAGAAAGGTGCTGGCTAGCAAGAGCTTTCAGTGCTGGCCCCTTGCATGTGCGAGCACTCGCTGGACGTTTTCAATTTCTCGGGTGAGCACTCCGCAGACTGGGAGAGCGAGCGAGCATAAGATTAGGTGGCTAGGCAAGCGCAGAGCCCACGGCTGGTGGGGCTGTGAAAGCGTAGCTCTGGGATGGTTCGATCAAGCAGTAGCATTGAGTGCTGGCACTTTCCATTTGTGAGCCATTGCTGGACATTGCCCATGTGAGAGCTGAGCTCTATGAGAGGGAGCGATAGTGCCCAGTTCATTAGGTGGCTAGGCAAGCGCAGAGCCCCGGTGTTCTTAGGGCTATGAAAGCTCTTCCAAGGAAGGGTGCTGGCTAGCAAGAGCTTTCAGTGCTGGCCCCTTGCATGTGCGAGCAGTCACTGCACGTTTTCAATTTCTCAGCTGAGCTCTAGCTAGAGTGTGAGAGCGAGCGAGCATGAGATGAGGTGCGTCGGCAAGCACAGAGCCCCACGGTTTGAGTGGCTCTGAAAGGGTAGCCAAGGGATGGTTACCTCAAGTAGTAGCATTCAGTGCTGGCACTTTGCATGTGCGAGCAATTGCTGGACGTTTTCACGTTCAGAGTTGAGCTCTACAAGACTGCGATAGTGACCATTCCATTAGTTGGCTAAAGAAGGGCAGAGGCGCAGTGTTGGTGGGCCTGTGAAAGCGCTTCCAAAGAAAGGTGCTGGCTAGCAAGAGGTTTCAGTGCTGGCCCCTTGCATGTGGGAGCAGTCGCTGGACGTTTTGAATTTGGGAGCTGAGCTTTCCGAGACAGAGAGATACTGAGCATGCCGTTAGGTGGGTAGAGAAGCGCAGAGCGCCAGTGTTGGTGGGCCTGTGAAAGCACTTTGAAAGCAAGGTGCTAGGTTAGAAGCTTGTGAGGGCCTGAAAGAGTTAACGCCTGTCAACGTCTCCAACATTGTAGCAAAGGAAGGTAGCATGGGCTAGCAAGCAGGGACTTGAGGGAGGAGTCGGTTGGCATGGAGACAGGGGGCGTGCCGGAGGGTGGGCAGTCCAGTGTTCTGGCAGCCCCTGCATGGCAAGGTGGCCAGAGGTCACACAAAGTCTGTTTGAGGAAGGGGCTTGCAGCTCGTGGGAAGTCCCGAAGAGCACCAGCCCAATAAGCCGCACACGCTCACTAGAGAAAGAACCCTCTGCCACACTAGCATATATGTTGAGAACTGTCTGGAATGAACCCATCTAAGTCTTCAAGAGGTGTGACTGGGGGCGGAGATTTAGGCTATAAAAGGCACAATTGCAAAGCGCCAGATTGCGCGCGCTAATAACCAGAGGATTACCCCGCTCGTCGTCGAGGCCGCGGGATCCAAGGGTGGTGGCTACCTCTTTTCTTTACCCCCTCTTTTTTCCCTCTCTTTCCTCTCTTCTCGTGAACGTTTTGCTGGAACCCACGCTGCCCACCGTTACACCTTCCAGAGTATGGAGTGTTCAAAGAAAGCATTCAAAGTGATATTTGGTGTCGTTCCACCTTAATTTAGCGCGGGGGGATCCCAGAACCTCTGCGACCCTCTGGTCTGTCCGGTCTGCGTCGTAGCAAACAGCTTTCAGTGCTGGCACCTTCCATGTGGGAGCACTCGCTGGATGTTTTCCCTTTGGGAGCTGAGCTCTACCTGGACTGCGTGCGCGAGAGAGCATAACAGTAGGTGCCTAGGCAATTGGAGAGCCCCACAGTTGGTGGGGCTCTGAAAGGCTAGCCAAGGGATGGTAAGATTCAGCCGCAGCCTTCAGTGCTGGCACTTTCCATGTGCAGGCAATTGCTGGAGGTTTTCACTTTCCGGGCCGAGCTATACGAGCCGGAGAGATAGTGACCATGACGTTAGGTGGCTACGCCTGAAGCTGGCACCAGTGTTGTTAGGGCTGTGAAAGCACTTCCAAGGAAAGGTGCTGGCTAGCAAGAGCTTCCAGTGCTGGCCCCTTGCATGTGGGAGCAGTCGCTGGACGTTTTGCATTTGGGAGGTGAGCTCTACAAGACGAGAGAGCTAGTGACCATAACGTTAGGTGGCTAGGCAAGCGCAGAGCCCGAGTCTTGCTGGGCCTGTGAAAGCACTTCCAAAGAAAGGTGCTGGCTAGCAATTTCTCGGTGAGCACTCCGCAGACTGTGAGAGCGAGCGAGCATAAGATTAGGTGCTAGGCAAGCGCAGAGCCCACGGCTGGTGGGGCTGTGAAAGCGTAGCTCTGGGATGGTTCGATCAAGCAGTAGCATTGAGTGCTGGCACTTTCATTTGTGAGCCATTGCTGGACATTGCCCATGTGAGAGCTGAGCTCTATGAGAGGGAGCGATAGTGCCCAGTTCATTAGGTGGCTAGGCAAGCGCAGAGCCCCGGTGTTCTTAGGGCTATGAAAGCTCTTCCAAGGAAGGGTGCTGGCTAGCAAGAGCTTTCAGTGCTGGCCCCTTGCATGTGCGAGCAGTCACTGCACGTTTTCAATTTCTCAGCTGAGCTCTAGCTAGAGTGTGAGAGCGAGCGAGCATGAGATGAGGTGCGTCGGCAAGCACAGAGCCCCACGGTTTGAGTGGCTCTGAAAGGGTAGCCAAGGGATGGTTACCTCAAGTAGTAGCATTCAGTGCTGGCACTTTGCATGTGCGAGCAATTGCTGGACGTTTTCACGTTCAGAGTTGAGCTCTACAAGACTGCGATAGTGACCATTCCATTAGTTGGCTAAAGAAGGGCAGAGGCGCAGTGTTGGTGGGCCTGTGAAAGCGCTTCCAAAGAAAGGTGCTGGCTAGCAAGAGGTTTCAGTGCTGGCCCCTTGCATGTGGGAGCAGTCGCTGGACGTTTTGAATTTGGGAGCTGAGCTTTCCGAGACAGAGAGATACTGAGCATGCCGTTAGGTGGGTAGAGAAGCGCAGAGCGCCAGTGTTGGTGGGCCTGTGAAAGCACTTTGAAAGCAAGGTGCTAGGTTAGAAGCTTGTGAGGGCCTGAAAGAGTTAACGCCTGTCAACGTCTCCAACATTGTAGCAAAGGAAGGTAGCATGGGCTAGCAAGCAGG
>NW_026114196.1:0-27249 GCF_018139145.2 Gymnogyps californianus | reverse complement strand
TCAAATACTTTTAGTATAGGTATCTTTATTGGATGTATATAAACATATGCACACTTTTTAGTATAAAGTGAATTACTGAGATTTATTCTTTATTTTTTATTTTACTCTTTAAAGTTTTACACTTTCATTTAATTTTGTTGAGGAGGCAAGCAAGTTGTGTTATTCTAATATGCTGAACTATAGTTTGGGATTTTTGTTTTTCAGATGCGGTGGTGTAAGTGTCTTGTGATGCTCAGTAGATACCCCCAGCCCAGGTTTGCCTGCCGATTGTTAAGAATACTCACTGTAAGGGGCCAACCCTGTGTCTGGAGGCTCCTGGCTCTCTCTGCAGCGGGTGCCCCCCACCTGCGGCAGCGAGGGCTGTCTGGGGGGGGAGAGTCCGCGGCCAAGAGGGACCCGGGACGTTTGTTGCCCTGCGGAGCCCCTCCCAGCGTGGGAACCGAGGGGAAACCTTGTGCCTTTTGGGGGGGGGAATGAAAAGGGGGACCTGGGGGGGCCTGGGAGGTGAGGGTGTCATTTGGGGCACCAGTGTCACCGGGGGAGGCGTTGCCTTGGCAGAGGGGCAGGTGAGTGGTGGATGGGGGGGTCAGAGCCCCAAACTGCCTGAAAATTCGTGGATGGGGGGTTTAAAAAATAGGAAAAACTGTAAATATGCGTGTGAGGTGTTTGAGAGAGAGAAAAGATCTCATTTTATATCTATTGAAACCAGTATTGTTTATATATATTTAAGGGATTTCAAAACAAAACCCTATATCTACTATATCATAGAAAGGATTACAGAATACAAATAATTCTAACTAGGGATATATATGTAGGCTTTTAAAATAGAAAAATAGCTCGCGTATATATAAATTCAAAAGTAAAGGACTTACTTATAAAATCTATCTTTTTTTGCATTTTTATATGAAGGAATTTAAACCAGAAAAAAGTCTGACTAGGCAGAGCTATCTCCACTACACTATGTAACCCTTACTAAGTCTAAGTGGAGATGTCTAAAAAGATGCTTAAGTGTCAAAATACCTAATAGCTCGAAAGATAAATAGTCTAAACAGATATTCTCTATGATTAATGGAAAAAGGTAAGTGTAAATAGAGAAAATACGTCAGTCTAAAGAGATCTTCTGTAGACTAAGTGGAAATAGAGACGTGTGTAAGTAGAGGTAATATCTCTCTGTCTAATAGATATTCTATCTAATATGTGGAACTAGAGACGTGTGTCAGTAGAGATAATATGTCTAAGTCTAAACAGATAATCTCCATGATGTGTGGAAACAGAGAAAAGTGCAAATATGTGTGTCTCCATAGATATTCTACATGATCTGTTGCGGATCATCCAGGTGAGTTCTCTGCTATGGATTATCGCAGGTGGACCCCCTGGTGTAGCTGACCCCATGCATGTCCGCCCCCGGCGCCCGTGTCCGTGAGTGGCTCCTGCCCCGCCCCCCCGGCGCCCGTGTCCGTGGGTGCCCCCCCGGCGCCCGTGTCCGTGGGTGGCTCCCGCCCCCCCCCCCCCGGCGCCCGTGTCCGTGGGTGGTCCCGCCCCCCCCCCGGCGCCCGTGTCCGTGGGTGGCTCCCGCCCCCCCCCCGGCGCCCGTGTCCGTGGGTGGCTCCCGCCCGCCCCCCCCCCCCCCCCGGCGCCCGTGTCCGTGGTGGCTCCCGCCCCCCCCCCGGCCCGGCGCCCCTGTCCGTGGGTGGCTCCCGCCCCGGCGCCGTGTCCGTGGGTGGCTCCCGCCCTGTGTCTGGAGGCTCCTGGCTCTCTCTGCAGCGGGTGCCCCCCACCTGCAGCAGCGAGGGCTGTCTGGGGGGGGAGAGTCCGCGGCCAAGAGGGACCCGGGACGTTTGTTGCCCTGCGGAGCCCCTCCCAGCGTGGGAACCGAGGGGGAAACCTTGTGCCTTTTGGGGGGGGAATGAAAAGGGGACCTGGGGGGGCCTGGGGAGGTGAGGGTGTCATTTGGGGCACCAGTGTCACCGGGGGAGGCGTTGCCTTGGCAGAGGGGCAGGTGAGTGGTGGATGGGGGGGTCAGAGCCCCAAACTGCCTGAAAATTCGTGGATGGGGGGTTTAAAAATAGGAAAAACTGTAAATATGCGTGTGAGGTGTTTGAGAGAGAGGAAAAGATCTCATTTTTATATCTATTGAAAACCAGTATTGTTTTATATATTTAAGGATTTCAAAACAAAACCCTATATCTACTATATCATAGAAAGGATTACAGAATACAAAAGATTCTAACTAGGGATATATATGTAGGCTTTTAAAATAGAAAATAGCTCGCGTATATAAATTCAAAAGTAAAGGACTTACTTATAAAATCTATCTTTTTTTGCATTTTTATATGAAGGAATTTAAACCAGAAAAAAGTCTGACTAGGCAGAGCTATCTCCACTACACTATGTAACCCTTACTAAGTCTAAGTGGAGATGTCTAAAAAGATGCTTAAGTGTCAAAATACCTAATAGCTCGAAAGATAAATAGTCTAAACAGATATTCTATATGATTAATAGAAATAGGTAAGTGTAAATAGAGAAAATACGTCAGTCTAAAGAGATCTTCTATATACTAAGTGGAAATAGAGATATGTGTACGTAGAGATAATATATGTCTAATACATATTCTATATAAGTGGAAATAAAGATATGTGTAAGTAGAGATAATAGTCTATGTCTAAATAGATACTCTATATCATAGGTGGAAATAGATATATGTGCAAATATGTATGTGTCTCAATAGATATTCTAGACCACGTGTTTCGGGTCATCCCAGGTGAGTTATCTGCTATGGATTGTCCCAGTGGACCCCCTGATGCAGGTCACCCAAAGCATGTTCCCCCTGCTGTGTCTGCGGGTGGCTCCCGCCCCACCGGCCCGCGTGTCCGTGGGTGGCACCCCCCCAGCCCCGTGTCCGTGGGTGCCTCATGACCCATGTGAATTTTTCCCCACGTGAGTCCCCCCCCGCCCCGAGCTACTCTGCCCCTGGACCCGTGGGTGCTGCCTGCACCCGCCGTCTCTGGATGTTTCTCCGTTTCTGCCCCGCTCCCTGTCCATTTTCTCTTATCCTTTCTGTCCTCCATCGTCTCCCTTTTTGCTTGTATATCTGCATACCACTGCTGTCTCATCGTTTCTCGCTATATCCCCCTGCCCAGCTCGCTGTCCCATTATTCCTCTCTGTCCTGATCCCTGGCCTTCTTTCTCATCCTGCAGTCCATCACAGCCACGGAGTGCGTGACCGAGCGAGGCTGCGTGCTAGGAAGTTTATCTCGTAAGAGCTGTGAGACACCCACGTATTCTCTTAGGTGCAGGACAGCCAAGCGACCAGAGTTACAGAAGAGGAAGGGAGGAGAGCAGGAGAAAGAAGTGTCTGAACTGACAAATTCTTCTGGCAGCGCCGAGAGCGAGAGCTGCGGTGAGTCCTGGGCCCTTGGGGCTGTCGCCCCTCCTCTGTGTCCCGGTCCCTCCCTGTCCCCCTCTCTTTCCCACGCTGCTGTGATTTTCTTTGCTTCCCTGTACCTCTCCTCTTTTCCTCTATTCTTCTGTCCTGCTCCCTCTTCCTCTCTCGCTCTCTCTCTCTTGTTCTACCGCTCCCTTTCTTTTTCTCCCTGCGTTTTGTCCTGTTCTCTCTCCTTCCTTCTTGTCATCCTTCGTCTCTGTCCTGCAGCCCATCGCTGTTTTTTCCTTTTCCATCTCTTTGTCCTGAGCTGCACCTGTCTTTTTTTTTTTCCTCTGGCGTGTTCCCTGGCATTCTTTTCTCCTGTGCTTGTACCCATCCCTAATTTTCCTTTTCCATTTCTCTGTCCCGCTTTCAGTCCCTGTTTTTTCTCTGGCTCCATCTCCCTGTCGTTCTCCCTGTTGCTCTTGCGTGCTCTCTATCCCGGTGTCCTGCTCCCTGTAACTCTCTTTTTCTCTGTATCCTCGTTTTCTTCCTCCCTGTCCCTCACTTGCTCTCTGTATCCTTCTCTCCTTCCTCCTGTCCTTCCCTGCCCCTGCCTCTGGCTGCCGCTTGTCACTGGTTTTTCTTTCTCCTGCTCTCCGTCTGGGTTCTGTCCCTCTCGTTCTCCTCTGTCCTCTGTCCTTCTCTAACCTGTATTTTGCACTCTCTATCCCACTGCCCCTAACGCTTCTTTCTCCATCTCTCAGTCCTGCTCCCTGCCCCCTTTTTCCTCCCACTGTCCATCTATCTTGCTTCTCTCCCTGGTTATTCTGCCTTTATTCCTCTGTCCCGCTGCCTGTCTCATTGTTTCTAGTTATATCTTTCCCTTCGTTCTGCCTCCGGTCTTCCTTTGTTTTCTCCGTCTCTGTCCTTTTCCCTGTACCTTTTTCTCTCTGCTCCTCAGTCCCTCCCTCGTCTTATTTTTCTCTTTCTGCCATCCCTCTCTTTTTGCTGTGACCCTCTGTGCTGTTCCCTTTCCTTTCTTTCTCCAATTATATCTTACCTGTCCCTCTCTCCCTCCCCCGCTCTGTCCTGCTCCCTGTCCCTATTTATTGCTTCATCTGTCTGTCCCGCTCTCTATCTCTGTTTTTTTCTCGCTCCATCTCTCTGTCATTCTCTCTGTTGCTCTCATTGTCTCTCTATCCCGGTGTCCTGCTCCCCATCCCTCTCTTTCACATATTCAGCTTTCTGGCTCCCTGTCCCTCACCTGTTTTCTATATCCCTCTGTCCTTCCCTGTCTTTCCTCGTCCCTCTGGCCTGCTACCCATCACTATCTTTTTTTTTTTTCTCCTCTCTCTGCCTCGGTCCCGTCACTCTCCTCCTCTCTCTGTCTCTCGTGTTTCTTTCTCCATCTCTGCCCCATTCCCTGTCCATTTTCTCTTATTCTCTGTCCTCCATCCTCCTCTAACTTCCTGTCTGTGTATCTCCATACCACTGCCTGTCCTGCCATTTCTTGTTATATCCCCTGCCCAGCTCGCTGTCCCATTATTCCCTCTGTCCTGATCCCTGGCCTTTTTTCTCATCCTGCAGTCCATCACTGTTTTCTGTCTCCATCTCTTTGTCCTCATCTCTGTGTTCTTTTTTCCCTCCTCAATCCCTCTGGCTTGTTCCCTGTCTCTTTCTCTCCCTCCCACCTTCTTTATTCCCTCATTCCATTTCGCTCTCGATCCATCTGTTCTGCTCCCTGCTCATCATTTTCTCTCTCTTTCTCTGTCCTGCTCCCTGACGCTGTTTTTCTTCTGCCATGTCCCTGCAGGGCTCCGCTTCCCTTTTTTATTGATTTCTCCATCTCACTGGCCTTTCCCTGTACCTGTTTCTTTCTTTGCTCCTCAGTCCTTCTCCCTCATTTTATTTTCTCTTTCTGTTCCTCTGTCCTGCTCCCTCGCTGTATTTTTGTTCTCTGTATCTGCTGCTAGCAGACTTACTCCTGGGACTTACAGACATTAACGAATAAACACTCACTGTCTCATTTGCACTCATGGCTGTGTTTTTAGTCCTTTGTACTTGGTGAGTGGCTGTCACAGAGTCCAGGGGAGCAGGTTACCTCGTGGGTGTAAGGGGCCATGGCTGCAGCTGTCAGCTGGGGCTGGAGGAGCCCCGGGGGGGCCAGTGAGGCTGATGGGGATGGCCCCTCTGTATCACAGGGCTGCAGCCCCAGGGGATGGTGCTGCTGGGCATGCCTGCCTGAGAGTGCCAAGCTGCAAGGATGTTCCCAACCCACCGGTGCAACAGGCTGCAGGTCACTTGGAGTCAGGCCCCATCAGGGGGTTCCCAGGGATTTTCTGAGAGCTGGTGGAGAGGAAGCAGGAAGAGGGGCAGGAGATGGCTGCCCCCCCTCTGGGTACCTGGAGGCCTTCCCACCCCCTGGAAAAGGCGCTGGGTGCCTCCCCAACTCAACAAAATCCTCCAGCCCTGCTCACCCCATGCAGCTGCCCCCAGCTCCAGCACCTCCCCTGAAGCCTGTCCCGTAGCCACGGACTGCTCCCAAACCCTGTCCTCACGGCAGCAAGCCGCCCCCTGAATAGCTTTATTCTCCATCAATGCAGGTGCCGTTAGCATCAGTTCAAAGAGCGGCTC
Source organism: Gymnogyps californianus (assembly GCF_018139145.2). NCBI lineage: Eukaryota > Metazoa > Chordata > Aves > Accipitriformes > Cathartidae > Gymnogyps > Gymnogyps californianus. Next base: position 21,248 of record NW_026114196.1, on the reverse strand, counting down.
CAGAAGCTCCTGCGAAGGAGGGGTTCCTGCCTGAGGGGAGCCCCAGTCATCCCTGTGGATAACAGTTGCTTGCTCTTTCCCTCTCCCAGAGGCAGCAGAGGCCTCAGTTGTGGGTTCCTCTCCGGGGATGTTGTGGACTGCATCTGGCTCAGGTTTGGGTGGGTTGCCTTTGCCTCATTCTCCGAGCGGCATGGGCGACAAGGGACAGCTGGAGCGCTTACGGGCTGTGGACAGGAGCTGCCGGGCTGAAGCTGGAGAGGCCAGAAAAGTAAAGCATCTGAAGAATAAAATAAAGGGGATCCAGCCGGCAGCAGCCTCCAGATGCAGACAGGGGACAGCCTGCCTCTCTGGGTGAGGAAGGATCCCTCTCAGCGTAGTCCTCAGCAGATCCGATCACCAACGTGCGCGGCAGGGTCTGTATGTGTAACCAAAAGCACAGTACGGCCATGCTCGTGTGAGGCTACGTATCTGGGAAGCCTCATACTGTAAGAGCTGTAAGACAGCAATCTATTCTCAGGTGGATGACAGTCAAGTGACTGGAGCTACAGAGGAGGAAAGGAGGGGGAGAGAAAGGGAGACAGAGAAAGACGTGTCCGAACAGTCAAATTCTCCCAGCACCTCTGACAGCGGGAGCTGCGGTGAGTCCTGGACCCTTGGGGCTGTGTCGCCCTTCTGCATCCCGTCCCCTCCTTCTATTTCTCTCACTGCTGTCATTTTTTTCACTTCCCTGTACCTCTCCCTCTCTCATTCTCCCGAGTCCCCCTCTTTCTCTGTCGTTCTGCCTCTCCACGTTCTTTTTCTCTCTATGTGCTTCTGTCGTGTTCCCTGTCCCTCTTTTTTCATCCTCTGTCTCTGTCCTGCAGCCCATCGCTATTTTTGTCTTTCTCCATCTATCTGTCTGTCTTCCTATCCCAATTCTTTTTAATTCCTCCCCCTGCCCTTTAGCCCTTCACAATTCCCGCCCCCCAATTCTCTCTGTCTGGCTCCATGTCCCTATTTCTAAATTCCTCTTCTCTGCCCTGTATTCTAGATATGCTTTTTCTTCCTTTTATTCTCTTGTTCCAGGTCCCTGTCCCAATGTTTTAATGTCTTCCCTCTCTGTCCCATAGCCCATTTTTGTCTTTATTGTTCTCTCTCTGTCTCCCTGTCCCTATTCTTTAATTCCTCTGTCTCTCCTCTTTAGCTCATTGTTTAAAAAAAACAACCAAACAAAAACCTCAGTCTCTCTCTGTCCACCTCACTGTCCCCCTTTTTAATTCCTCCCTCTCTGCCCTGTGGGCCATCACTCTTTCTTTGTTTTTCTCCATCTCTCTCTGTCTGGTTCCCTGTCCCTCCCTCTTCTCTGGCCTGTAGCCCATCGCTATGGTTTTTTTTCCCCTCTGCCTCTCGCTCTGCCCTGTAGCCGATCGCTGCTGTGTCGGCTTTACGCAGCAAGGTTTTGTTAGCTGGGGTGGGGCGGGCAGGGGCTGCAGGGGTGGCTTCTGTGAGAAGACACCAGGAGTTGCCCCCATGTTGGGCACAGCCAGTTCCAAGACAGATCTGTGGCTGGTCAAAGCTGAGCCCATCAGCAACGCTGGTAGCGCCTCTGTGATGACATATTTAAGAAGGGCTAAAAATGCTGCGCAGAAGCTGTGACAGAGAAAATGCGAGTGTGAAACAGCCCTGCAGACACCAGGTCAGTGAAGAAGGTGGGGGGGGAGGAGATGCTGCAGGGCCAGAGCAGAGATTCCCCTGCAGCCTGTGGTGAAGACCATGGCGAGGCAGGTTGTTCCCCTGCAGCCCATGGAGGTCCATGGTGGAGCAGACATCCACCCGCGGCCCGTGGAGGACCCCACATCGGAGCAGGTGGATGTGCCTGAAGAAAGCTGTGACTCCAGGAGAGCCCATGCTGGAGCAGGCTCCTGTCAGCAGCTGTGGCCCCGTGGAGAGGAGCCCATGCTGGAGGAGGTTTGCTGGCAGGACCTGTGGCCCCATGGGAGGGGCCCCACGCTGGAGCAGAAGAGGAGCGTGGGAGGAAGGAGCAGCAGGACAACACGTGATGAACTGAGTGCAACCCCTGCTCCCTGTCCCCTGCGCTGCTCGGGGGAGGAGGTGGAGAAGTCAGGAGTGAAGATGAGCCCAGAAAAAAAGAGAGGGGTGGGGGAAGGTGTTTTTTAGATTGTTCTTATTTCTCATTATCCTACTCTGATTTTGATCGAAAATAAATTACTCTCCCCAAGTCAGTGTTTTGCCTGTGACAGTAATTGGGGAGTGATCTCTTTGTCCTTATCTCGACCCACAAGCTTTTTTTGTTGTATTTCTCCTCGTCTTGTTGAGAAGGGGGAGCGATAGAACGGCTTGGTGGGCAGCCAAGGTCACCCCACCAGTTTCCTTCTATCAGGCTCCCTGTCCCTATTTTTTAATTCTTGCCTATGTTTCCTGTACCCCATCGCTTTGGAAACTTTCTTTCTACCTCTCCATCCCTATTTTTTTAATTCTTGCCTATGTTTCTTGAACCCAGTCGCTTTTCAGATTTTCTTCCTACGTCTCCCTCTATGCAGCTCGTGTACCTGTTTTTTAATTCTTGTGTATGATTCTTGTATCCTGTAGCTTTCAAAATTTCCTTCCCACGTCTCCCTCTATCCATCTCCCTGTCTAAGTCTTAATTCTTCCCTCTCTGTCGGGTACCCTGTCACTTTTTACATTTTCTTTCTCCATCTCCCTTTTTCTATCTCCCTGTCCCATTTGGTAGTTTTGCCTATGTTTCTTTATCCTGTCGCCTTTCGAAATTTTCTGTCTATGTCTACCTCTATCCGGCTCCCTGTTTCTATCTTTTATTTCTTGCCTATGTTTCTTTTCCCCTTTCACTGTAGAGTTTTTCCCCGTCCCTTGTCTTTTCTCTGTCTTGTTGTCCTGCTGGTCCCTTCTGCCTCCCTCTCCTGCTCCCTGTCTCTCTTATTTAGTCCTCCATCTCTCTGACCCTGTTTTCTTGCACAATCTCTCTCTCGCTCTCTGTCTACACAGTTGTCCTGCTCCCTGTCCCTCTCTTGTTCACAGCATCCCATTTTCTGGCTTCCCTGTCCCACACCTCTATGGCCCTCTGTCTTTTCTCTTCCCTTTTCTCCCTCTGTCCTGCTGCCTTTGGGCACTGAGCCTTGTAGCCAACTCACTGCCGGGATTTCTTATGTGCCTTAAGGAACAAACTTTTCCTGCCTCCTCTGTGCCCCTGGCTGTGTTTGCAGCCCCTGGGTGCAGAGCTCCTGGCTGTGGACAGGAGCAGGGAGGGGGTGATGTGCTGTGGGGCTTTGGCAATGGCCCCTGTCCCCGATGGGCCCCAGCTGGGGCTGGAGCTGGGGCAGCCCCAGGTGTGGCCAGTGAGGCTGAGGATGGGGCTGGCCCTGCTGTGTGAAGGGGCTCTAGCTGGAGAGGGGGCTGCCTGGGCATGGCTGCCTGAGGGAGCTGAGGAAGGGGAACTGGCTGAGGAGGGAATCCAAGGGGGTCCCGCACAGGCAGCTGCCTCCAGCAAGGAACAGGCAGTCCCTGCAGCGAGAAGGATCCCTCCGAGCTCCCCAACAGAGCAGACCACCGCACGTGGTGCTGGGAGCTCGGTGCCTCTGTTGACTATGTGTGTGAGCCGCCATGTATTGAGGAATTCTTCCAGATGAGGAGCATCAAGGCCTCTGCTGTGTGCTGCTGAGTGGGCGAGGGTCGGGTGGCACTGCAGAGGAGGAAGGGCAGAGACAGAAGCATCGGGGTGGTGAAGGTCTCCTGCCAGCACCAGGAGCTGCGGTGAGTCACACATCCTCTCCTCTGCATCCTGGCCCATCTCTGCCACCCTTCTCCAGATGTCTGCCTGCCTCCATTCCTCCATCTTCCTCTCTGCCCCCCACCTCCCTGTATGGCTCCTGAAAACCTATTCTTCTGCCAACTCTGCCCAGTACCCCGTTGCCTTTTAAATTTTTTCTGTGTCTCCCTCTAACCAGCTCCCTCTCCCTATTATTTAGGTTTTTTGCACTGCCTTGTACCCCATTACTTTAAAAATGTAATTTCTATGTCTCCCCCTATCTGGCTCCCTGACCCTATTTTTTAATATCTCCCTGTCATGGTTTGACCCAGCCAGTAACTAGCACCACACAGCTGCTTGCTTGCCTCCCCCCCCGTGGGATGCAGGAGAGAATGGGGGGGGGGGGAGGAAAAACTCATGGGCTGAGATAAAGACAGTTTAATAGGACAGAAAAGGAAGGGGGAAAAAAATAATAATAGAATATACAAGTGATGCACAATAGAATTGCTCACCACCTGCTGACCGGTGCCCAGCCAATCTCTGAGCCGCGGTGTCCCCTGGCCAACTTCCCCAGTTTATGTACTGGGCATGACATCATATGGTGTGGAATATCCCTTTGGCTTGTTTGGGTCAACTGCCCTTGCTGTGTCCCCTCCCAGCTTCTTGTGCACTCCCAGCCTCCGCTGGCAGGGCAGTATGAGAAGCTGAAAAATCCTTGACTTAATATAAACACTGCTTAGCAACAACTAAAACATCAGTGTGTTATCAACATTATTCTCATCCTAAATCCAAAACACAGCACTATAGCAGCTACTAAGAAGAAGTTTAACTTTATTCCAGCCAAAACCAGGACACTCCCTCTGCTCTGTACCCCATCGCTTTTCAAACTTGCTATGCCTCCCTCTATCTGGCTCCCTTTTTTATTTCTTCTTGCTCTTTCCTTTACCCCGTTGGTTTTAAAATTTTCTTTATACATATGTCTCTCTCTCTCCAGCTCCCTGGCCTTTTTTTTTAATTTGAGTCTGTGTGACTTGTACCCCATAGCTTTTTGAATTTTCCTTCTATTTCTCCCTCTATCTTCCTCCCTCTCCCTATTTTTAAATTCTTTCCTGTGTCTCCTGTATCCTGTCTCTTTCTATGTATCCCCCTATCCATCTCCCTGTCTTTATTTCTTAATGTTTTCCTGTCTGTCCTGTACCCCGTCGCTTTTTAAATTTTCTTTCTGTGTCTCTCTTTATCCAGCTCACTGTCCCTATTTTTTAATTCCTCCCTTTAGCCGGGGAAGGGTCTGCCCAGGCACACCTGCCTGAGGGAACTGAGGAAGGGGAACTGGCTGAGGAGGGAATCCAAGGGGGTCCCGCAGGCAGGTGCCTCCAGCAAGGCATGCCCAGTCCCTGTGGCAAGGAAGGATCTCTCTGAGCCGTCCCCGACAGAGCAGACCACCAGCACACGGTGCTGGGAGCTCGGTGCCTCCATCGGCCGCTCGTGCGAGCCGCTGGGAAGCCTCGTGGGAGAGGAGTGTGTAGGTACCTGCCGCCGAGGCACAGAGAAAAGCGTTGGGTCGGTGAAGGTCTCCTGCCGGTGCCAGGAGCTGTGGCGAGTCGCGCATTGTCTCGTGTGCGTCCCGGTCCATCTCCGCCGCCCTTCCCTGGATCTCTGCCTGCCCACCTGCCTGTCCGGCTCCCCAAAACTTGTTCTCTTCTGCCAACTCTGCCCTGTACCACTTCATCTATTAATTTTTTCCTACGTTTCTCTCTCTGCGGCTCCCTCTCCCTATTTTTTAATGCTTTCCTGTGTTTCTGGTACCCTGTTGCATTTTAATTTCTCTTCTCTACGTTTCCCTCTCTCTGGCACCCTCTCTGTCCTGTACCCCATCACTTTTTACATTTTCTTTCTGCGTTTCCTTCTATCCATCTCCCTGTCCCTGTTTTTTAAGTATTTCCTGTGTTTCTTGTACCCCGTTGCTTTGACAATTTTCTTATTATGGTTCCTTCTATCCATCTCCCTGTCCCTGTTCTTTTAATATGCCTGTGTTTCCTGTACCCACTGTTTAAGTTTTCTTTCTACATTGTCCTCTATCCATCTCCCTGTCCCTGTGTTTTAATTCTTATCCATGTTTCTTGTACTCAGTTGCTTTTTAAAATTCCTTCTACGTCACCCTCTATCAGGCTCCTTTTCTGGATTGTTTAATTCCTCCCTATATTTCTTGTACCCCATCGCTATTTAATTTCTCTTTCAACAATTCCCTTTATCCGCTTCTTTTCCCTAAATTTTAATTTCCCTTTTTCCTTATACCCTGTCACTTTTTATATTTTCTTTCAATGTTTCCTTCTGTTCTCATCCCTGTTCCTATTTTTTAATTCTTTCCTGTGTTTCTTGTAGCCTGTCCCTTTTTAACATTTCTGTCTCCCTCTATCCGATTCCCTGTCCCTATTTATTACTTCCTCTCTCTCTCTCTCTGTCCTGTACCCAGTTGCTTTAAAATTTTCTTTCTATGCCTCCATTTATTTAGTTTCCTGTCCTCCTTTTTAAATTTTTCCTGTCTATACTATACGTCAATTTTAAATTTTGCTTCTATGGCTACTTTTATCCAGTTCACTGTCTTCATTTTCTAATTCTCTCCTGTCTGTCCTGTACCCTGTCGCTCCAATTTTCTTGCTATGTCTAAGTTTATCCACTTTGGTGATATTTATCCACTTTGTCACATTTTCTTTCTGTGTCTCCTTTAACCAATTCACTGTCTTTATTTTTTATTTTTTTCCTGTCTGTCCTGAACCCTTTTGCTTTTTCATTTTCATTCTATGTCTACTTTTATGAAACTCTCTGTTCATATTTTTAATTTATTCCTGTCGTGTGCCCTGTCACTTTTAAGATTATATTTCCATGTGTGTCTCTATTTTTTACCTTATCCATTTTTAATTTTTTTTCGTCTTTCCTAATGCCATCGCTTATTACATTTGCTATGTCAACATTTATTGTTTGCTGTCCCTATTTTTTTATTGTTTCCTCTTTCTTCCTGTACCCCACCCCTTTTAAATTTTCTTTCTATGTCTCCATTTATCTACTTTTCTGTCCCCATTTTTTAATTGTTTCTTGTGTTTCCTGTACCACTTCACTTTTAAAATTTTATTTCTGCGTGTGGTTTTGGATGGGATAGAGTTAGTTTTCTTCATAGTAGCTGGTACGGGGCTACATTTGGATTTGTTGAAAACAGTGTTGATAACACAGGGATGTGTTAGTTATCGCTGAGCAGCGCTCGCACAGCGCCAAGGGCTTTTCTGCTCCTCACCCTGCCCCAGCGAGCAGGCTGGGGTGCGCAAGGAGTGGGAGGGGACACAGCCGGGACAGCTGACCCCAACTGCCCAAAGGGATATTCCAGACCGTATGACATCACGCTCAGCAATAAAACTGGGGGTGGAGGTTGGGGGGGGGGGTGTTGCTCAGAACTGGGTGGTCATCGGGTGGTCGGTGGTGAGCAATTGTTTTCATTTGCACCGCTTGTTTTTCTTGGGTTTTATTTTCCTCTCTCTTTGTTGGTTCCCCCTGCCTTTTTTTTTTTAAATTTCTTATTAATTATTAAACTGTTTTTATGTCAACTTATGAGCTTCTTTCTCACATTTACCCTTCCAGTTCTCCCCCCATCCCACTGTGAGGGAGTGAGCAAGCAGCTGTATGGTGCTTAGTTGCCAGCCGAGGTTAAACCACAATGCTATGTCTACTGTTATGAAGCTGCCTTGCTATTTTTTATTTCCTGTCTGTCACGTACCCTGTCGCTTTTAAAATTTTCTTTCTATGTCTACTTTTAGCCAGTTCACTATCTTTATTTTTTAATTTTTTCCTCTCTGTCCTGTGCCCCGTCGCTTCTAAATTTCCGTTCTATTTTTTAAACTTTTCCTGTCTGTCCTGTACCCCATCGCTTTTAAATTTTCTTTCCTCATCTATTTTTACCCAGTTTGCCGTCTTTACTTTTTAATTCATTCTAGTCTGTCCTGTACCCAGTCGCTTTAAAAATTTTTTCTTTCTATGTCTCCCTCTATTCAGGTTTCTTTGCTATTTTTAATTTTTTCCTCTCAATGTTTTCATGTGTGAATTTTGTTTCTATCTTCACATTTATGCATTTTTCTATCTCTATTATTTACTTTTTTCCTATCTGTCCTCTATGTTGTCACTTTAAAATTTTCCTCTATGTTCACTTTTATCAAGATGACTAACCCTATTTTTTATTATTTCCTTGTGTCCTGTGTCACATTGCTTTACATTTTTTTCTATATCTACTTTTATCCAGTTCACTGTCTTTATTTTTCAATTTTCTTTCTATGACTCTGTTTATTTAGTTTGTTGTCCCTATTTTTTAGTTTTTTCTCCTTTAATGCCTTCATTTTTCATTTTTTCCCATGTCTACTTTTATCTAGTTTTCTGTCCCTATTTTTTAATAATTTTCCTCTGCCTTGTACACTTTTGCTTTTAAAATTTTCTTTCTATGTCTACTTTTATCAAGCTGTCTATCCCTCTTTTTTAATTCTTTGTTGTTTGTCACGTACCCTGTTGCTTTTTAAGTTTTCTTTGCGTCTTATTTTTTTCCTTTTCCCTCGGTTCATCCCGAGGCTTTAGAGGGTCTCCTCGGCACGCTTTTATCTCTGGAGCGTAATTTGTACCCCTCTCGGTCTGTCAGAACATCTCCTCGTCCTCAGAGCGGTCTTTTTGTCCTCTCCTCCATGTCGCTTGCCTCCAGTGGGTCAGCGTCTCCAACATCTATGCTCTGTTCAAATCCCCTCCCGAGTACCTTTGATGGTCCTCGAGCCACCATCTGTCTCTCTGGCCACCTCAGCGCCCCTCTATTTCTGTTACGATGCTTCCTGCGAGCGTGCTTGTGTTCCACATCCTTTAGTTCTGCAGCAGGCTTTGTATCTTTCTTATTCAGACACAACTCTTCCTCGGGCTTCATTGCCCCAGAGCACACTTGCCTTCCCCTCTGCCATGTCGGATGCCTCCGTTCAGTCCCCGTCCCCTGAGGACATCTGTACTCTGTTCAGATCCCTTCCGAGCACCTCATTGTGTCAGCAATACTTTGTTGGTCTCTGTCCCCCCTGGGGCCTCTCGTTCTCATCACGATGCCTCCGAGACCGTCCTCAGGGCCCATGGCACCCTTGGAGCTCTGCTGATTCTTTTTCATATTCAGACAGAACCCTTCCTCAGGCTTGCTCTGTGCCCCAGAGCTCTCTTACCTTGTTCACTGCCATCTAGGATGTCTCCATTCAGTTGCTCATCCCTGAGGACATCTGTACATTGCGGGGACACCTTCTTGAGTTTTGCATTGTGTCCCAGAGCTGCCTTCTGTCTCTCTTTCACTCTCAGCACCCCTTCTGCTGCCGTCATCGTGCCTCCCGAGGCCATCCTCGTGCCCCACAGCCCTTCTTGGCTCTGTAGCGCACTTTGCGCCCTTCTCCCTCCCCGAGAACCTTTCCTGATGCCACCTTTCATCTCCGGGACGCTCTTGTTGTCCTATGCTAGCTAGGATACCTCTGTGCAGTCCCTGGTCCCCTGAGGACACGTAGTCTGTTCAAATCCCTCTCGACTTCTTCATCATGTCTCGAGCCTTCTTTGTCTGTCCCTCTCAGAACCCTCTGCTACTGTCACGATGCCTCCCGAGGTCTTCGATGTTCCCTGCCAGCACACTTTTAGCTCCGTGAGCCCCCTTTGGACTCGTTTGTCACAATCGCACCTCTCCCAAGATCTCCGTTCCCAATAGAGTTCTTTTTCTTCTCTATGCCAGCTAGGATGCCTCCTAGACCTTCCTTGCGCTCCACAGCATTTGGTAACACTGCCTCCCTTTCAATCTCTCTCATCCCTCCGAGCCTTTCACGCCCCCTCTGCTCCCAGTCACCATGCCTCTTCAGACACCTTTTTGTGGACCACAGCCCTGTCTGAGCTCTGTAGCGGACTTTGATCCTCTCGTGGTCCTCAGAAACCCATCTGTGGCTTTGTTTGTGCCTCAGAGTGCTCTGCCATCTAGGTGCCTCCATTTGGTCCCTGGCCTCCTGACGACACCTGTACTCTGTTCAAATCCCCTCCGGACTTCCCTTGTGTCCCTGAGCCGCCTTTGGTGTCTTTGGCCCAACCGGGACCCCTCTAATGGTGTCACGATGCCTATCGATGCCTTCGAGGTTGCCTTAGCACACTTTTAGCTTTGCAGCAGACCTCACATCCCTCTCGTTCCCTCAGAGGACTTCCGAGTCCATATCTGTGACCCAGCCCAGTCATTCTGTCCTCTCTTCCCTCTTGCCGTGCCTCTATTTGTTCCCTGGCCCTCTGATGACATGTTTGCTCGGTGCAGATCCCCTCGGATTTAATCGCCGTGTCTCCAATCCTTTTTCTGTCTCTTGGCTCCCTCGGACGACATTTCTTCTCGCGGTCACAATGCCTCCGAACCTTCCTCGATCTCCACAGCACCTTGTAGCACTGTATCTCCCCTTCTATCTCTCTCCATGAAAGCATCCCTTTTTTCTTTGTTACGCAGCTCTCCTTTGTCTTTCTCTTTGCCATCGAGGGTGCTCCATTTGGTCCCTCTCTCACCAGTAGTCTGTAGTTTGCCTAGACACCCTCCTGAGACTCCAAGGCCCTCGCTGTGTCTCCAAGCCTTCTTTTCTTACCCTGCCCCCTCCTAATTCCTCTACTCTCTATAACAATGTCATCTGAGTCCTTTCTTGTACTCCACAGCACTCCAGCAGCACTTTAGCTCCCTTTCGATTTTTATTTTTTTGTGCTCTTATCTTACTCTTTGCCATTTAGGATGCCTTCGTTCAGCCCCCGGCCCCTGACAACATCTGTACTTTGTTGAAATCCCCTTCAGAGTTCCTCATTGTTACCTCTGAGGCTTCTTTGGTCTCTCAGGCCCCCTCGGGACTCCTCCGCTCCCTTTGCCGAGCTCTCGCGAGAGATCCCTATGCCCTAGAGCCCCGTTTTAGCTCGGGAGGGCACTTTGCACCCCTCTCTTCCCCTCAGAACCCTTCCTGAGTCCGCATCTATTGCCCCGGTCGTCTTTCTGTCCTCTCATCCTTTGGTGCACCTCCATTCGGTCCCGGTCCCCTGAGGACACCTGTACTTTGTTCAATTCCCTTTTGAGCTCATTGCATCCCCGAGACTTCTTTGGTCTCTCTGGCCCCTTCGGGATCTCTCTAATCCCTGTGACGATGCCTCTTGTTCTGTCAGAACCTTTTCCAAAGCCATCTTTGTGCTCCGGAGCAGTCTTTTTGTTTTCTGCCTTATAGTAGGTTTCTATTTGGTAGCTGGTACCCCAAAGATGTCTATCGTCAGCTCAGATCTCCTCTTGAGTTTTTCAGAGAAGACCATCGCCTTCATCTATTTTTATCAACACATCTCCCGTGGTGTTTTTGTTCTGTTTTGCAATTTGTTTTTGTTCTAGCTACTTAGGTGTTAATTAGGCTGCTTCATACAGTGTCTGATAATTTCTTGTTTTTCCATGGTTTTTTGGTGTTTTCTGTCCTTTGGGACTCACCTAGTTCTCTTAAGGGAGTCATTCGGAGAGACCGTTGAGGTGACCCTGAATCGGCGATTTACAGTAAATAATTTACTTTGCAACCGGAGATATTGTTGAGAAGGGAGTCTTACGTGACCTAATTCTGCTTTGTCATTCGGTCCTATCCAGAAGGCAGTTCTGGTAGAAGTTAGGTAGTATGCATGGTCTTGCTAGAAATTAAGTGTAACCCCATAGCATTTTGGGTTTTTAATAGGAAACTAAAGCACATGATTTTTCATAATAATACCATTATTGTATTTAACGAAGTACTTTCTTCAGAGCTTAGTAGGACATCTATCTTTTTCCATCTAAAGATTAAGAAAATTAATTTTAAATTAAGTTAATTACCTACCCAGTCACGTTGTTGATGCAGTGTAGATGTAGTTGCAGTAAAAGAGCAGGTATTGTCATTTCCAGTAAGGGTCGCTTTCTCTGCTCGGCGCTTTGCACGCCGTGAACTGAAGGCAGATGAGAAAACTCCCTGCTGCTCCTCGGCCGCCTTTATGCCTTCTGGGTTGGCCCCTCCCCTTTCCCAGGGGATTGTGGGAAGGGTGGTGGGCGGGGCCCGGGGTATATGAGCCACAGGCCCTGCTGTAGGAGCTCATTCTGCTCCTGGGCTTCTTTGGTGCTGGTGCTCTGTTGTTCCTTCAGTGCTTTGCAGCTTTTGAGCTGGCTAAGCTGTTTGGGCAGATGCATTTTGACGTTTAGAGAACCGGAGGTGTCTGTTTGAGGTAGGAACTTCAGGACTGGTCAAGGTTCAGCAGCATGTATAATGGAAAGTACACTTGTATGCAGCTCTTTTTTTTCCAGGTCAGTAATTTTGTTTTGAGTGTTCAGGGGTGGCATGATGGTTTAATAGGATGCATTTTTTCTTTATTCTAGGTGCATTGCATCTTCCTGGAATTCCTGGCTTTATTCAAGATGGAACCTTGTTTTCTTCACCAGCTTTGCTGTATGCTGCGTAAGTTGCTGATATCATCTCTCTTAACAGGGCTGATGGTGAGATTATCTGGCAGGGGTTAGGGTGAGCATCTTGTCTGCATCTGTATATGAAGCTTTGGTATTTTTAAGAAAGCGGCAGGGACATAAGGCGTAGTGTCTTTCAGGGTATGGCACGGCTCATTGCCGTTCCCGATCGCCTGCAGAATGCTGTCTTGTCCCTAGAACCTTTGCAGCTTGTGGCAGGCCCCTCATAAACTGTAAATGTCAGGAGTTCACTTCTCTTTGGTTTTGCAGGCACCCTGCGGACAGCCTTTGGAATTGGATGAGCGTTTGAGGAGAGCTGGGGTAGCGGCGAGGAGGAGCCCGGGGCCGGTGACTTCTCCGAGCGCAACGGTAGTTTTCTGTCTTTGGTATCTTAGGTGGCGAGCGATGACGGCCGCAGCGTCCGACACTGGAATTCCTGCGAGCAGGTGAGCGGAAGGCCACGTTGCTTTTGAGGAGGAGGGCGTTGTGGAAGAGGTCTGTGTCGACCGACAGGATGCTTACTGCTGGCACTGGTTTGTGTTTGTTTTTTTGGCAGGTGACGAAGAGGAGCCTGGCAACTGCAGGAATGTCCTGGTTCGCTGATGTGGTTTTTGTTGAGGATGGATTCAGACCCCTGGCCCTCTGACAGCTAAGTTGAGGGAGCAGGGATGGGGAGCGGGCCCCGGGGGAGGGGACGAGGTTGGGAACTGCAGGGAGGGGTTTTGAAGTTAGCGTAGGGGAGAGGGCTGTCCAGGAACAGTCCTTTTGGGCGGGTTACTTTTCAGCACAAGACTAGTGTGTGGGCAGGGCAGGGCAGTTCCAGCCTGTGTCTGTGTTGTTGTGGTGTTTGTGTAGTCTGTCTTCTGTGTCTTAGACCTTTCTTGGGTCTCGATGTCCTCGTTGCTCTTTCACTCAAGGAGCGCGGCATGCGCCTCGGGTGCCATCCCTAGGGTCTCGAATGCCCGTACTCATCGGCCTAGTGCCAATCGGGTGCTTCTTTTCTTGCGTTACAAGCTTAAAGCGTGGATAGGTCTTGCTTCTCAGAGCTTCCGTCGGTCCGCTTTTGTGGCATCGTTCCGGGCTGCGTCGCGTCTCTGATCTTGAGTGGTCCGTTTTCACGGACACCTTTCTGGGACTTCTTCCCTGCATCCCTAGGTGCATAGGTCTTTTAGCAAGGCTTCTTGTGCATGCTTCATCCCAGTTGCGGCCATATCTTTTTGCCATGGGCCACAGCATTTGACTCTTCTCGGGCCGCCATAGAATCTTCCTCATGGCCCCCTAGTCTTCTTGCCGAACTATGTCTCTGGTCCAAGAGTCATTCTTAGAGCTTGTTTTTATGTGTCTGGGTCATGCCATTTGTCTTGTTTGTGTGCAGTGTTGGTCTGTGCGTGTTTGTGTCTGGGTTGGAGCTGCTCTGCCTGGGGCATAGCAGTGATAGTCAGCAAAAGAATAACAATAAGATTCTAAGGCTAACATGTTGATAAGCTTAGACTTTGTAGGCAAAGGGTGTGCAGTCCATTTCAGAGCAAGGAGCCATATACGCAGCAGGCAAGGGGAGTTATTTCTGTAGCGCTATGCAGACGCATGGGGGATGACCAGATTTTTTTAATGGCAGGCTCTAGTGAGAATCTAGATGGTATACCTAAATGGAAACAAGACCTCTGGAATTGTTAAGCTATCGCTCTGCATCCGGGTGACTTGTTCGATATTGCTTTTGCAGATGCAGAGGAACGAGCCGCGTGCCTAAAGGGCGGCGGAGGAGACGCGAGCAGAGCGCCGTGAGAAGGCGGGTCGGTGCGTGGTATCGGAGGGAAGATGCGACCGGTGGCTAGATGACTAGCTTATAGGTTTGGGTTTTTCATTTTGAAGGTGGGAAGCAGGACATCAGCACCGGAGCCGACTCGGGCAAGATGAGCCTTGACTAGCGGGCTGAAGTAGGAGTTACTTTTTTCAGGTGTTGTAGTGTTGGTGAAGTTGTAAGCATCTCTTGTTGTGTGCACCTTATAGGCGGTACCCGAGCCTGAACGTGCCGACCTGTAAACAGCGGAGGCAGGGCAGGCGAGCGGTCGAGGTAAAGGAGCGGGAGAGGGAATCGGTATGGGCAGGCCGTGGTTTTGGGCAGTATCTCAGGACGTGCGTTTTTGTTCTTTGTGGTTTTTTTTCAGGTGCCAAGCAGGCTTGGAAGGGCGAAGCCGCATGCCAATGCAAGCGCAACGGTAGCTTTCTGTCTTTAGGTATCTTCGGCGGCAGAAGCGATGACGGCTGCAGCGTCCGACACCGGAATTCCTGTGAAGCGGGTGAGCGGAAGGCCACGTTGCTTTTGAGGAGGAGGGCGTTGTGGAAGAGGTCTGTGTCGACCGACAGATGCTTACTGCTGGCACTGGTTTTGTTTTTTTTTGGCAGGTGACGAAAGGAGCCTGGCAACTGCGGAATGTCCTGGTTCGCTGATGTGGTTTTGTTGAGGATGGATTCAGACCCCGGCCCTCTGACAGCTAAGTTGAGGGAGCAGGGATGGGGAGCGGGCCCCGGGGGAGGGGACGAGGTTGGGAACTGCAGGGAGGGGTTTTGAAGTTAGCGTAGGGGAGAGGGCTGTCCAGGAACAGTCCCTTTTGGGCGGGTTACTTTTCAGCACAAGACTAGTGTGGGCAGGGCAGGGCAGTTCCAGCCTGTGTCTGTGTTGTTGTGGTGTTTGTGTAGTCTGTCTTCTGTGTCTTAGACCTTCCTCGGGTCTCGATGTCCCGTTGCTCTTTTCACTCAAGGAGCGCGGCATGCGCCTCGGGTGCCATCCCTAGGGTCTCGAATGCCCGTACTCATCGGCCTAGTGCCAATCGGGTGCTTCTTTTCTTGCGTTGCAAGCTTAAAGCGCGGATCGTCTTTGGAAGCTTCCGGTCGGTCTTCTTTGCGGCGTCGTTCCGGGCTGTGTCAGCAGCTCTGTTCTCTAGCCATCCATTGTCACGGACTGGGACGACTTCCCTGCGTCCTCACGTTCTTAGGTCTTGAAGCCAGGCTGCTTGCGCATCCATCATCTCTGTTTTGCCAGTAACTTCTTTTAACGGGCCGTTATGTTCAACTCTTTTTCTGGGCTGCCATAGAGTCTCCTCGCCTCACTGTTGCACCCCTGTAGGTCTTTGTGCCCGACAGAGTTTCCTGTCTGGGAGTCATTCTTCTTGCTGAGAGTTTTCTCTCGTCTTTGAATCGCATTGTTTGTAGCGTTCTGCGTAGTGTCGGTGTGCGTGTGTGTTTGGCTCGGAGCTGCTCTGCCCAGGGGTGTGGAGTCAGGGGTAGGTGGAATAGCGAAAAGAGTCTACGGTTAATATGTTGATATGCCTAGACCATTTAGGCAAGGTTGTACAGTCATCTCGGATGGAGTAGCTGCCGGCAGACTGCGTGGACAGTCATTTCAGTAGCGTTTTATGGAGACGATTGGAGCCTTCTGGGAGGGGCTGTTCAGCGGTAGGGAAGCAGACTGAATCTCAAAGGTGTGAAGGCTGGTATGTGTGGGGCTTAAAGTTTGGTCTGTTTTTTTTTTTTTTTTTAATGGCAAGCTGTAGCTGGACTCTAGATGGTATTCCTAAATAGAAACAAGACCTCTGGAACTGTTAAGCTACTGATTGGCATCTGGGTGACTTGTTTAATTTTTTTTTCAGATGCAGAGGGACAAGATACGCACCAAAGAGCGATGGAGGAGAGTTGAGCGCCGTGAGAAGGTAGGTCGGCGTGTGTGTTGGAGGGAAGGTGGGACTGGTGGCTATATGACTACATTATGGTGCGTGGTCTGTTGGGGTGGGTGTGTGGTTTTTTTTTTTTTTGAAGGTGTGAAGCGATGAGCAAAGCAGGATATTGGCACCGGAGCCGACTCGGGCAAGGTGAGCAATGTCTAGTGGGCTGCAGTAGCGGTTGTTTTTCAGGTGTCATAGTGTTGGTGAAGTTGTAAGCATTGTTTGTTTGTGTTTCACAGGTGGGACCCGAGCCTCAACGTGGCCGCCCAAAGCGACGGAGGCCAGGCGGGCGAGCGGCCCAGGTATAGGAGAGGGTAAGAGGAGTTGCTGCGGCCAGGCTGTGGTTTCAGGCAGTATCTCAGCATGTGCATTTTTCTTTTTTTTTTTCAGGTGCCGTACGCAGCCTCAGAGGGGCGAAGCCGTGCTGATGACCGTCTAGAAGGTGAGGCGGTTGTGGGCCGGGTCAGTGTCTAATAGCAAAGTATTATATGGCAGCTTGGTTAAGCATTTACCTTTTTTTTCAGGCACCGTGCGGGCTGCCTTTGGAATTGGATGTGCAGTTGAGGTGAGCTGGGGTAGGAGCGAGGAGGAGCGCGGGGCCGGTGACTTCTCCCAAGCGCAACAGTAACTCTTTTTTTTTTTTCTCGGTCTCTTAGGTGCCACAAGCGACGGTGGCCGTGGCGTACGACTCTGGAACGAGCAGGTGAGCGGAATGCCACGGCACATTTGAGGAGGGGGTGTTGTGGTAGAGGCCGGCATTGATCGATGTGATGCTTACTGCTGGCACTATTTGGTTTTTTTTGCAGATGAAGAAGAGGAACACGGTGACTGTAGGAACCTCCCAGTTAGCTGACATGGGTGTGGCTTTTTTTGTCGAGGATGGATTCAGACCCCGGCCCTCTGACAGCTAAGTTGAGGGAGCAGGGATGGGGAGCGGGCCCCGGGGGGGGGACGAGGTTGGGAACTGCAGGGAGGGGTTTTGAAGTTAGCGTAGGGGAGAGGGCTGTCCAGGAACAGTTCCTTTTGGGCAGCTAAAGGAAGCAGGTTACTTCTCGGTACGATGCTAGTGTGGGCAGGGCAGGGCAGTTCCAGCCTGTGTCTGTGTTGTTGTGGTGTCTGTGTAGTCTGTCTTCTGTGTCTTAGACCTTCCTCGGGTCTCGATGTCCTCGTTGCTCTTTTCACTCAAGGAGCGCGGCATGCGCCTCGGGTGCCATCCCTAGGGTCTCGAATGCCCGTACTCATCGGCATAGTGCCAATCGGGTGCTTCTTTTCTTGCGTTGCAAGCTTAAAGCGTGGATAGGTCTTGCTTCTCAGAGGCTTCCGGTCGGTCCTCTCTTTGCGGCATCGTTCTGGGCTGCGTCAGCAGCTCTGATCTTGAGCGGTCCGTTTTCGCGGATACCTTTTCTGGGACTTCTTCCCTGCATCCCTACATTCTTACGGTCATTCCTACGTTCTTAGGCTCCTTGCACGTGCCTCATCCCATTGCAGCCATGTCTTTTTGTCACGGGCCACAGTGCTCGACTCTTCTCGGGCCGCCATAGAGCCTTCTTCATGGGCCCCTTGGTCTTCTCACCCGATGATGTCTCTTGTCCCAGAGTCATTCTTTGAGAGCTTTTTTATGTGTCTGGGTCATGTCATTTGTCTTGTTTGTGTGCAGCGTTGGTCTGTGCACGTTTGTGTCTGGGTTGGAGCCGCTCTGCCTGCGGGCATAGCGGTGGTAGCCAGCAAAAGAGTAACAACAAGATTCTAAGGCTAATGTGTGATAAGCCTAGACTTTGTAGGCAAAGAGCGTACAGTCCATTTCAGAGCAAACAGCCAGGTAGGCAGCAGGCGAGGAGAGTATTCCTGTAGCGCTATGCAGAGACCCGGGGCACGACCAGATTTTTTTTATTGGCAGGCTGCTGTTGGATGCCAGATGGTATTCCTAAATGGCATCAAGACCTCTGGAATCGTTAAGCTATCATTCAGCATCCAGGTGACTTGTTTAATAATAATTTTTTTCAGATGCAGAGGGACAAGATACGCACCAAAGAGCGACGGAAGAGGTAAGCGGAGCGACGTAAGAAGGTGGGTTGGTGAGTGTCGTCGGAGGGAAGATGCGACCGGTGGCTAGATGACTAGCTGATAGGTTTTGAGTTTTTTATTTTGAAGGCGGGAAGCAGGATATTGGCACCGGAGCTGACTCGGGCAAGGTGAGCCCTGTCTAGTGGCTGAAGCAGCAGTTACTTTTCAGGTGTCGTAGTGTTGGTGAAGTTAGAAGCGTCCCTTGTTGTTTGTCTTACAGGTGGTACCCGAGCTTTGATGTGGCAACCTGTAAACAGCAGAGCAGGGCCGAGCGGCCGAGGTAAAGGAGCGGGAGATGGGAATCGGTGCGGACAGGCCGTGGTTTTGGGCAGTATCTCAGTGTCGTGGTTTAACCCCAGTCAGCAGCCAAGGACCACACAGCCACTCCCTCACTCCCGGTCGTCCCCCCCCACTTGCTTCTGGTGGGATGGGGAGGGAAAGAAGGCGAACTCGTGGTTGGGATAAGAACAGCTTAATAACTGAAGTAAAATATAATACTAACAATAATAATAAAAAATAATAATGAAAAAAAAAAAAGGAGGGGGGGAAGGAAAAAAACCCCAGTGATGCACAATGCAATTGCTCACCACCCGCTGACCGATGCCAGAGCCGATCCGCGCCTCCCGGCCAAATCCCCCCTGTTTATGTACTGGGTGTGACGTTCCATGCTATGGACACCCCTTTGGCTAGTTCAGGTCAGCTGCCCCGGCTATGCTCCCTCCCAGCTTGTTGCACACCGCTTGCTGGCAGAGCATGGGAAACTGAAAAGTCCTTGGCTTAAGATAAGCTACTTAGCAACAACTAAAACATCAGGGTGTTATCAACAGTATTGTCACACTAAATCCAAAACACACACTGTACCAGCTACTGAGAGTTAACTCTGTCCCAGCTGAAACCAGGACACGCAGCATGTGTCTTTTGCTTTGGTTTTTTTCAGATGCTGCAAGAGGCTCAGAGGGGCGAAGCCGCATGCTGAGGAGCGGTCCGAGAAGGTGAGGCTTGTTGGCCGGGTCGGTGTCTAATAGCAAAGTATTATATGGCAACTCGGTTAAGCATTTCTCTTTGGTCTCGCAGGCGCCATGCAGGCAGCCTTTGGAACTGGATGAGCATTTGAGGTGAGCTGGGGAGGTAGAGAGGAGGAGCATGGGGCTGGTGATTTCTCACAAGCACAACGGTAGCTTTTGTCTTTTGGTATCTTAGGTGCCACGCGATGACGGCCACAGCGTCCGACACTGGAATTCCTGCAGAGCAGGTGAGCGGAAGGCCACGTTGCTTTTGAGGAGGAGGGCGTTGTGGAAGAGGTCTGTGTCGACCGGCACCATGCTTACTGCTGGCACTGGTATTTTCAGATGATGAAGAGGAACCTGGCAACTGCAGGAATATGTGGTTCACTGATGTGTTTTTGAGGATGGATTCAGACCCCTGGCCGTCTGACAGCTAAGTTGAGGGACTGGGACCACTGCCCTACAGTGTGTAATTTTGACTTCAGTTGGAAAGAAATTGTCCAAAGCGGAAATCTTTCTCGTTCAAAGAAGTTGCATTTTATTGAGCTTCCCATCAGAGTGGCTCTTCAGAGGTGATGTACTTGGCAGTAGAAGTCACCAGCAGCAAGACTTTTCACTCTCTTAAAAAAAAAAAAAAAAAAAAAAAAAAAAGAAAAAATATTTACTTCCTTCCAAAGACCCAAGCACAACAAGTCTTCCAAAAGTCGATGGCATTGCTGGTCTTTGGGTTCTCAGTTGTAACAGTTGAGATATCATAAAAACATGTTCCTCTGCGTGCTTCAGTACAGCCAAGAGCATTAGCAAATCTGCCAGTCCTTTTTAGCCTTATGTATTGCAGCACTGGAGACTGGATTTTTTTTTTTTTTTCAGAAGATCCCTATATGGTTTTACTTCTAGCTCACTGGTTTTTCTGTCATAAATGAAACTTTAAAAAAAGTTAAATTGTATAACTCACAAATTGACTTGCATTGTTTAAACTGTAACTGCCGAATGTAGCATCTAATATTAGGTGTACTTAAGCAGTTAGGTATTTTGTCTGAATCTTGAAAAAGACAGGCAACTGAATGTTACAGGGTTTTCCCTGATTTTTGACGGAGTGCTCTGAAGTCTTTATTTCTGTCTGGCTTTCAATGGCGCATTTCCCTGGCAGTTCGGTAGCATCTCTCTGGGCAGTGCGGCTGGCCAGATGTCCATCCTAACTATGTAACACAAAAAACCCTCTAGTCAAATTGTAGCTGTGTATGTTGGAGACAGGTAATTTGATGGTATCAATTCACAGCTATGCAAGTTAAATTAATGCAAAAGGAAAACAAATACTTTTCTAGTATAGGTATTGTTATTGGATGTGTATAAACATACGTACTCCTGTTTAGTATGAAGTGAATTACTGAGATTTATTCTTTATTTTCCGTTTTACTCTTTAAAGTTTTATGCTTCATTTCCAGTTTTGTCGACCAGGCAAGCAAGATGTGCAGCAGCAAGGCTGCAGCTGTTGGGGTGAATCTGTAAGCGTAGATTCCGATGATGGTACAACCTGGTCCTGCAGCCTCACAGGGTTCTCTCTCTGCAGCAGTGCTGTAAGGAAGGGATGAGACGTTTTCCAGCACCAGCGTGAGTGTTTACTTTTATGCTAAGAGTATGTTCCAAATCGTGTCCATTAGTCTTGTTGATTTGAAGTGTTCAAATCACTCTGGCTTTTAAAGGATGTGTTGTATTTGGAGCTGACCTGTTTACCTAGATCCTTCTCTAGTTCAACTACTATCCTATCCCTTGTTCTGACTGAATTCCTCTACTTCTTTGTCATTTTTATAGGCTGAACTATAGTCTGGGATTTTTGTTTTTCAGATGCGGTGGTGTAAGCATCTCGTGATGCTCAATAGATCCCCCCCCCCCAGGTTTGCCTGCTGGTGGTTAAGAATACTCACTGTAAGGGCCAGCCCTTTGCCTGGAGGCTCCGGGCTCTGTCTCCAGAGCAGAGCCTGAGCAAGGGATGTGGCACCGTCCTCTGGCACACTGCCCCCTAACCCGCCTCCTGGGGCAGCAGTTGCCAGCCTACAGGACAGGGGCTGGGGGAGCTGCAACTGTTTGGGGGACCACTCTCCAAAGCATGTCCCCCCCCGGCCCGTGTCCGTGGGTGGGTCCCCCCCCCCGGCCCCCACCCCCGTGTCCGTGGGTGGGCCCCCCCCCCCGGCCCC
>NW_026114195.1:0-27343 GCF_018139145.2 Gymnogyps californianus | reverse complement strand
TATAGAACCCAAAACCCTGTCGCCAGCACCAGCTCCGCAGCCAATTATTGACCCGCATTATCAGTGCCCTCCTCCTCCCACCCTTTCCCCTCACCGGCAGGACTGAGGAGAACACCACCTGGGCCCCATGCCCTTGACTACCGCCCTCAGAGCTCTGGGGTCATTGCTAGGGGAAACCTGGTGTGACGGATGCGCTCCTCCTGCTTCAACTAACTGACCTGTGGTCCAGGCAGATGCTCAACAAGTAGGCCTAACCAAAGTTAATCCTAGTGCGTGAGGCTATCGGCGAGAACCCAGCACCAAAACCAACAAACCGGTTTGGCTGGAGACTGGGCTGATAAGCGGCCGAAACTGCATGAACGCAGCAGAAAATCTGACTACGAGTCAACCACTTTACGCTATAAATATGTGCAGCCATCAGGGTCCGTTGAGCTCTCCCTCCATAGCAGCTGGCTGCGCGCAGTGATCTCCCCTTGAGTAGGGACGCCTCTCAAGGTTACCCCTCGAGGCCGAGAGATCCCTTACCTGACACCAGGCATCGATGGGTTGGTAAGTGACATTTTTTTGCATGCACGTAACATTTAAGATACGTATAGTAAGCTTACGCGATACTCTCTGTATCCCATACTAACTTTAAGTGTAGGAAATAGCAGAGTATTGGCCGCCAATCCATCTGTACTTATTAAATATTTTACATACCTAAATTTACCGATTAGAACTCAATAAACTAACTACTCGATCAGATCTGTCTGAGTGATCTCTGACTCTTCTCCTGCGACACCTGGACGGTATCAAAAGCATCATTGGTGCCCAATTCTCAGCTTTGGGTCTCCTTTGCTACTGAAATCTCAGTTATAGAAGACGGATTGGTACCTGCGCTTCAGTCAAATCAACATTCAGTCCTAATCCTTCCCGACAAAAGGGTCAGGAACTACATCTCCAGCCTTACTTATTGTCCTTTTAACCCTTCACATCCTCAAGGCATTGCCTTCTCTAAGGCTCTGTTTTAATCAAGTTTAGCAAGACCAAGCTCACATCTACTCCACGACCTCTTTATAGCTGTTCCTGGGTTTCCAACACACACACACACACAGAGACACAGAGCATCCAACAGGCTCTGTACATTTTAATCCCTTTGCACGCAGGAGTTCCAGTTCTTTGTCGCTTTTATTGCCAAGTGAGAAAAAATGGAGTCTAGATCCCTTTTCTCACAAGAACCTCTTATTGCTCAGAAAGAAGGCTTCTTCTCTTGAAATTTCCCCCCCTCAAAGCGACTGGATCCCCAGATACTTCCCGACTTTCCTATCTCCAAAACGTCCCGTTCCTACCCCAGTCACTATCATTCTTCAAACCACCAACCCCCTTCAACTTCTACATGGAGGAACCTGCCTTTTAGGCTTTGTGATGGGTTGACCTTGGCCGGCTGCCAGGGGCCCACCCAGCTGCTCTCTCACTGCCCCTCCTCAACAGGACAGGGGGAGAAAACAGGATGAAAAAGTTCCTTCAGGAAAGAGCCACCTGCCGGATCCACGGGCAGCAGGGAAATACCTGCCCCGGACAGCGTTTTGCCCTTTCTTAAACATGTTTTCACAGGGGCGCCACCAGCTTTGCCGAGTTGCTCAGCTTTGGCCTGCGGTGACTCCGGTGCCTAGCTGGCTGGAACCAGCTGTGTCCGGCACAGGGCAGACCCTGGCCTCTTCTCACAGAGGCCACCCCTGCAGGCCGCACCTGGAGCACTGTGTCCAGTTCTGGTTCCCACAGTTCAAAAAAAAAGACGCAGACAGACTGGAGAGGGTCCCAAGGAGGGCCACCAAGATGATCAAAGGGCTGGAGAACCTGCCCTATGAGGAAAGACTGAAGGACTTGGGTCTTTTCTCCCTTGGAGAAGAGAAGGCTGGGGGGGCCTCATCACAGTATTCCTGTACTTAAAGGGTGGCTACAAAGAGGACGGAGGCTCTCTCTTCACAAGGAGCCACATGGAGAAGACGAGGGGCAACGGGTACAAGTTGCACCAGGAGAGAGGTTTCACCTCGATACAAGACAGATATTGTTTTTTTTTTACAGTGAGAACAATCATCCACTGGAACAGCCTCCCCAGGGATGTGGTAGAGTCCCCATCGCTGGAGGTTTTCAAGATGCAATTGGACAGGGTGCTAGATAATCCCATCTAGGCTCCCTTTCCCACAAAAGGTTGGACCAGATGATCTTTCGAGGTCCCTCCCCACCTGGGCTGCTTCTAGGATTCTACGATTCTTCAGTGGATCGCTGCTTAATAACCCTTTGCTCTCTCTGGTTTGGAGCAAAGGATCGGCAACGTCGCCTGCGAGGCGAGACATAAATTCCACCAGGCGCCACAGACTTCTAAAACCTATGGTAATCACCCAGTCTCTCTGAATGTATAAGCCATACCTAGCTGCTTCAAAATTCCCCCGCCTCCAGAAGCGGGAACACCTTCTAGATACCTTAGGGCGTTTACACAGACAGAACAATAGATGATACCTAGCTCAATCATTCAGTAAGCAAACGCTGCACCAGTGCAGTTTCAAGGAAACATCACATGTCAGTTTCCAGCTACTTCAGGTAAATCATTTCCATCTCTTCCCCGGGAAGATTAAATAAAGGTGAAGTCCTCGGGTTACTCACACGCCTGTGTCACCAAACTTCACCTGATCGCTTGGGGCTATAGAAGAGGTGAAGATGCCTTCCAGTGGGCGTCTCAGAGGCCTCAGTAACATAGTGTTCGAGGGCAACGAAGGATCGCCCTGCTTTCCCACGCCCATCTCCATCTTTCTTTAACAGCTATTAAAAAAAGGAAGTTTGCCATCTCCCTGTGATGTAGTTTTGGTTTGGGTCTGGCTGGGATGGAGGTAACTTTCCCCATAGCAGCCCTCATAGTGCTGTGCTTTGTAGTTGTAGCTAGAAGGGTGTTGATAACACACCAATGTTTCGGCTACTGCTGAGCAGTGCTCCCACAGCATGGAGGCTGTCTCTCCAACCACCCCCACCCCCACAGTCCAGTAAGCTGGGGGTGGGCAAGAGGCTGGGAAGGGACAGAGCCAGGACAGCTGACCCAAACTGACAAAAGAGATATTCCACTGTGCTATGGAAGCACCACAGCTGCCATTCAGACCGATTGTTTTCCTCCTACCGCATCCCTCCTCACCACAAAAGGGATATCAACGGGGCCTTAGCACACGGCATTGATAAAGTGCTCCAACAGGAGTTGGATGCTTCCAACACATTGCACCGTGCCAAAACCACCCTTGTATGGCATGCCTGTAGCGTCACATGCAGTATTTTCTAAAGTTTTAGCAGCAGCCTACGCTGGCTTTATGTACATTTGCGTACCACTTCCAAAACGCTAAGAGTTTGCTTCCTACAAGACGCAGGAGACTGCTAAGCGGTTCCAGCGTCACGCTTCAAATGACTGGGCAAATCATTATCTCTCTCTAGAACACTGTTAACAGACTGAAACATTCCACATACTTACACTCCGGGAGACACCGTTTTAACTTGCAGAACTATTTCCCTCAGTGAGACACACAAGACAGAGATGATATCCCCATGCTAAATCTTTATTGTGCAACTGCTGCTCAAAGCTTTATTACCTTCCACAGACACACGTCACAGAAAATTAGACATCAACAGTGGCTAGACTGACGGGCAACAGACGAAATCCATTCAGTGGCGATTTGTACACGTGCAGCAACTCTTGCGGTGCAAAAATCTTAGCCAGGCGGCCAGCCCAACTGACAGCCACCCAGAATACGTAGACGTACGTGACAGACAGACTGCCCACCCTCGGGCCCTTCATCCGCAACCATCCGGAATCCATTGGTCAGGCCCAGGTGAGCAGCACGCTTCTTGCCAACAATCATTAAATGCCCAAGAAGCTGGAGAAGGAAGTACAAAACCATAAATAACTAAAATAAAAAGCCACACACAAAGAGGGGAGAGGGCAGGAAGGGAAGGAATGAGAGCAGAGAACCACCCAGAGAAACCAGGTAGCCAATTCCTAGCAATTCAACCATTGCGCTTCAAATGACCGTCTGTCCGCCCGCCCGCAACTGACATTTTCCAAGCAAAGCTACAAAGACCGATTCTGCACACTATAGGGGAAAGAAGAGCCATGCAATTTTTTTCAAGCTAGACAGTAACGGACTACAAAACAGCCACAGAAGCTAAGTTTGTCTCCGGGTTAAAGCCCCCACTATATCTTCAGGCAACATAAGCAATTCGGGTGGAAAATAAACTTTAGGCTGCTTTTGCGTGGGTTTACAAAGTCTTTGAACTTGACTTGCATAGCTGAAAGTGAAGCATCCAGCACCTCTCAACCAGCTTTGCCCTTCCTCACCCCCGACCTGCCAAAAACCCCAAGCCCTCTTCTCCGTATTAGAAGAAGTACTACCACTCTTACTCTAAACCGTGACAATAGGCATCAGACTGCGCTCCAAAACAACACTGCATTTTGCACCAGAAGTACATACCCAGGGATGAGCATTGCTTTATATCACTACTTTTAGTCAAAAAGCTCAACTCCATTACAAGCTAGAGGCAAAAGATTATAGCGCCAGAAAACCCAAAACAGCCTACTGTGCCCCATCAAGAGGAAAAGGGGGGATGGGAAAGAGTCTAGTAAATTAGGAACTAATTACAGGTACAGTTTAGCGTACAGAAAGCTTCCACAGTACTTACAGATTCACCAGAATCTTCCGCTTCAGATAACCTGATAATTGGCTCCTTAGGCATGACTAGGAAAAGCGTCGGAGCTTGGGGTGAAAGATCACGGAACGCAAGGCACTGGAGGAAGAGTAAACAGTTAAAACGTAATTGGCTTCAGAGAAAGGTAATAGCTTAAGCAAATCAATATGCCCCACTGAACTCGTACAGAAGCAGATTACCAGATACCCCAAACACAAGCCGAAACGCTGATTTTTCTTACGTGATATTAATACTTTCTATACACAAAATACAACGTATTTACAGAGCCCCTCCAGAAGTGGGATTCAGCATGTAAGATGATGGGGGCAAGGAGACGGGCCAGTACTTCAGATTAGCGACCTCCAGTATGGTTTCATTTGGGTTGATCGTTTCCTAAGCAGTTTTTCTATTCGATGTGGTCCACACAGAGGCAGGAGACAAATGGCTTAACTGAATCAGCAACAGAATTTAGTGAAGTGGAAGATCAGCGGCCATTCGTTTTCCACGGTACAGGGAGCTCAAGTATTGAACAAAAGCATAATCACAGGAAGCCTGCAAGTGCATAGTACGAGTCTGGCTTCTAGATTGCACATAAACCCTGCCTTCAAAAGCAGAAGACATCCCTAACTGTTAATCTTCAGCATTTTAATAACAAAATTACACGGGATACTAACTTAAAGTTAACATCGTGTAGGTAACGGCTGCATTTTTTTCCCCCCAGTCTAAGCAGCTCGCTCTAGTTCCTAGCACCTTGTGGTGCGCCAGCGTCCGTGAACCTTGCAAGCATGCTGTTATCACGGTCCCACTTCACCACAGAAACAAGATCTGGGAAGCTTTTGCAGCCTGCAGGACGACCGGGTTCTCGATTTTTTTTTTTTTTTTTTTTTTTTTTTAAGAAAAATAAGAAAAGCTGTAATTCTTTGCTTTAATAATCCAGTTTGGGGGTTCAGAACTAA
The DNA here is from genome assembly GCF_018139145.2 of Gymnogyps californianus. Taxonomy (NCBI): domain Eukaryota; kingdom Metazoa; phylum Chordata; class Aves; order Accipitriformes; family Cathartidae; genus Gymnogyps; species Gymnogyps californianus. Next base: position 21,686 of record NW_026114195.1, on the reverse strand, counting down.
AGCCTAGCACAGCAGGGCTGTGAAATCTCTATAATGCTATGACGAGGCACATCAAGACCTGCATTCCTCCTATGCAGAACTAACTCATTACGGTCACTACTCAGACGTTCGCTGTTTACATACATACACACACACACACACACCACACCCCTGGAATCCCCGAGGAGATTGACTGCGTGTGCTTAATCTAAGGTTTCAAGACTATCATCCTACACGAGGCAGGACCACTCCCATCCCTCGGCAGCAAACTTTGCACGACTTGCAGCGCCAAAGGGATATCGCGCGGCAAACGTCTGCGGCTGCCACCAAGTGCGTTACCGTCAGAGGCCCTCCTCTACGCACGCACGCACGCAGCGCACACACGACACAGTGGGGCTGGGAACCGAGGCGAGCCGGACAGCACCAGCAACCCAGTACGCGCCGCGGCAGCCGGGGGAGGGGGGCACCGAAGAAGCGCGATGTTTTAGGGATGGTGCAGTAGAGAGCGCCACAACCCAGAGAGGCCCCGTCCGTCCCCCGTCCCTCCACCCACCCGCAGCAACGCCGCCACCCGCCCTGCCGCGCTCCCGGGCACCGCGCAACGGGTCCTCGGCTCAGGGTGCCTGCGAGCGCCAGGGGACGGAGGGGACGGGGGGAAGGGAAGAGGAACCGCGCACAGAGCAAAGCCGCGGCTACCTCCTCGTCCTCGTAGATGACGTTGGCGGGGAAGCGCCTTGCCGATGACCTTTCCGAAGACAGTAGTGGCGCCACCGGGCCGGGCGGCCCGCGCCCCAATAATCTCGTCAGCCACGACAAGGCCCGTTGTCGCCCCCGCGCTTCCTCCACTCGGCCAGGCCCTCCGCGGCGCCCGTTGGGCCGCCAGATCGCCGCCGGCCGATCCCGCGTCTCGATTGGCTGTCTCGTCTGTCGTTTTCGCTTGTCCCCGCCCCCTTGGCGGGTCCGCCCTCGTCGACCTGGTGCTTACCGGGGCTCAGGGAGTTTGCGTGCCCTCGGGGCGCGGAGGGATCCGACCTGGGGGTGGAGGGAGAAGACGTTGGGCGAGTCCGCGGAGGGATCTGCGTGCCGTGTAGTGCTGCGACCCTGTGGGCGGGCAACGAGGTCTCAGGAGAGGCTGTTGTAGCTAGAAGTACTATTTCTTGTTATTTATTAACGCATCAAGTCCACCCATGACGTGCTTGTGGCTTTTTGGTGCTGCTCCCTCCAGTCAAATGACTGCTTTTGCCAGGGCAGGGCAGGCCTTAACTTTTCAGAACGTTTCGCAGAACCAACAGAAGTTCCTCAAAATTGTTCCCTGAAAGCCCCGCTTCAATTGCAGACGTTTCTAAGCTGCATGCCGCCTGGCAGAAAATAAAAATACAAAGCGTGTGTTCAGCACTGGTGGCTTGAGGGCTGGAGGGCAGATCAAGATAGGATTTGCGCTAAGCTGGGTAGGAGGCTTTTAGAAAAATAGGCAGTGCCCCCAAAGCTGCCCAAGGGTGGTCTGTGGTGCCCTGCACCCCCGGGGACAGTGAGCAATTTGATTGGTCTACACAACTGTATTGTAACTTATATAAACCCTGCTTTCCTCTATATCGGGCTAAGGATCTCCTTAGCCTTCTTTGCGGCAAGGGCACATTGTCGGCTCATGCTCAACTTGGTGTCCACCAGGAGCCCCCCATGTCCTTTTCTGCAAAGCTGCTTTCCAGCCAGTCAGCCTCCAGCATATACTGGGGCATGGGGCTGTTCCTCCCCAGGTGCAGGACTTGTGTATGTTCAGGTTCCTCAGGTGGTCTCGAACCGGATCGTTTCCTACAATGGGAGGGACTTTGTTCCCCCAGTCCCTGCCTTGAGGTTCAGGGACTTGAGAGATGTGGGAACAGTGATTGCCAGTGAAAACGGAGGAAAAAAATCATTGAGTACCTCAGCCTTCTCCATGTCCCTTGTCGCTAGATCTCCTGTCTTCTTTATCGGAGGGGGGTGGGGGGGGTGGTGTACGTTTTCTTTAGTCTTCCTTTTCTGGCCAACGCACCTGTAGAAGCCCTTCTTATGGTTCTTCACATCCCTTGCCAAATTCAGCTCCAGCTGTGCCTTAGCTTTCCTGATCCCATCCCTACACACCCAGGCAGCATCCCTATATTCTTCCCAGGATGCGTGTCCCTGCTTCCACTGCCTATGCATTTCCTTCTTGCGCTTCGGCTCGACCAGAAGGTCCTTACTCAGCCATGCCGGTCTCCTGCCTTCCTTGCCTGATTTCTTACGCATGGGAATCGAGAGCTCTTGTGCTCCAAGAAAAACGTCCTTAAAGAGCTGCCAGCTCCCTTCTGCTCCTTCTGCACAGTGGCTTCCAACTCCTCCTGTTTGTTACCCGTGCATTGGTATAGAGGCACTTCAGTTGGGCTGTCGACCGTGTCACCTTTTTGGAGGATCAAGCCCCAATTCCTCTGTGGCATTTCTCAGGTGTTCCCCTGTTGGTTCCTAACGCATCAGCAGCCCCTGGCTCTTCTCTGTTGCTCAAAACTCCATCCCCTCCCCCTGCTGAGTCTAGTTTAAAGCCCTCCTTGTAAGTCTGGCCAGCTTGTTGGCCAAGACCCTCTTGCCCCGCTTGGTCAGGTGAATCCCATCAGCTCCCAGCAGACCCAGCTTCTCAAAGGTAGATCCATGATCATAGAAGCCAAAACCTTGAGTATGGCACCAGCTACGCAGCCAGGCATTCACCTGTTCAATCCGTCTCCTCCTTCCTGGACCCCTTCCTCTGACTGGGAGGATAGAGGAGAACACCGCCTGTGCTCCTGATCCTTTTCGCATTGCTCCGAGGGACATATAGTCTCTTGGGAGGGTTCTAAGTTGCCTCGTCAGACCCTACACGGAATAGTAGGAGCGGATGATAATCTGTAGGGGTCACCAGGCTCGGCAGCCTCTCAGTGACGCCACGAATGCGAGCTCCTGGTAGGCAGCAGACTTCTCTAGAGAAATCGTCTGGACGGCAAATGGGTGCTTCGGTGCCTCTCAGTAGGGAATCTCCAATTACTAATACGTTACGTGCTTTTCTGGTGGCACTGCTTCTAATGCGGGTGGGTGGTTGGGTCAGCTTTGCACGGTTGGCTTGTCCTGGATCCTGTCCGTTATTCACGTGCTCTTCAGTCTCCAAGCCCAGAGCATCCTGTCTGTTATGTAGGGACACCTCAGGAGATGGGGGAGGGTTCTTCCTTCTACCCCGAGCACAGACAAGCGTCCGGTCTCCTTCATCTCGTGAGTTACTTGTGTCAGTCAGCTCGAGGTTGGATTCAGGCTTACCTTCCTCTTGCGCAGCCTTAAGGCAGGCTGTCGCTCAGCCTGGGACAGCGTACAATACCACGCATCAATCTCCTGCTCGCGTTCCCGGATACTGTGCTGCCTGTCGAGCTCCTCTTGTAACATAGTTACTTGTCCAAGGAGATCTTCCAGCTGGGCACGCCTGCAGCTGTGACATCCACCGCTGCCTTCGGGTGCTAGGGGGACTTCCAGGTACTGGAGCTCCATGCAGCCCGAGGTCTAGACAGCTATATCGGTCCTTGGGAGGTCTGTTTGGGGGGAGACGTCAGCATAGGTAGGCTGTAGTGCTTCCGTTTGGGTTGCAGCCACAGCCTTGCAGTTGTGGCAGGTGGACACCATTTTCTTTCAGCAGGTCACCCCGAAGTCCCAGGACAGAAGAGAAAGGGCGGCAGGTACCGGCAGGGGGGGAAGGGAGAGAAGGGGCCGCTGCAGTCCCACAGCCTTTTCCATGTCCTGTGTCACCAGGTCCCCCCGCCTCATTCAGCAGAGGGCCCACATTTTCCATAGCCTTCCTTTTGTCACCCATGTACTTATAGAAGCCCTTCTTGTTGTCTTTGACATCCCTTGCCAGATTCAATTCCAGTTGGGAATTCCAGCTTTCCTAACCTCAGCCCTGCATGCTCGGACACCGTCTCCGTATTCCTCCCAGGTTACCCGTCCTTGCTTCCACCCTCTGCAGGCTTCCTTTTTGTGCTTGAGCTTGGCCAGGAGCTCCTTGCTCATCCACGCAGGCCTCCTGGCATTTTTGCCCGACTTCCTGCTCGTTGGGATGGACCGCTCTTGAGCTTGGAGGAGGCGACCCTCCAAGGTTAACCAGCTTTCTTGGGCCCCTCTTCCCTCCAGGGGATGCTATCCCACGGGACACTTCCAAGCAGATCCCTGAAGAGGCCAGAGTCGGCTCTCCTCAAGTCCAGGGCTGTGAGCTTGCTTTTTACCCTCCTCTCGGGATCCTGAACTCCACCATCTCATGGTCACTGCAGCCAAGGCTGCCTTTGACCTTCACATCCCCAACGAGCCCCTCCTTGTCGGTCAGTAGGAGGTCCAGCAGAGCACCTCTCCTCGTTGGCACCTCTATCACTTGGGTGAGGAAGTTGTCGTCGACGCGCTCCAGGAACCTCCTAGATTGCTTATGCCCTGCTGTGTTGTCCCTCCAGCAGATATCGGGGTGGTTGAAGTCCCCCGTGAGGACCAGGGCCTGCAAACGCCAGGCTGCTCCTATCTGTCTGTAGAGGGCCTCATCCGCTTGTTCTTCCTGGTCGGGCGGCCTATAGCAGACACCCACTACAATGCCACCCTTACCCGTCTTCTCTTCAAGCCTTACCCATAAGCTCTCAGTTGGCTCATCAGCCCTCCCCAGCCAGGGCTCCATGCATTCCAGCTGTTCTCTCACATAAAAGGGCCACTCCCCCTCCTCATCTTCCCGGCCTGTCCTTCCTAAAGCCTGCCCGTAGCCCTCCATTGCAACGCTCCAGTCACGGGAGCCATCCCACCACGTCTCCGTGATCCCAACAAGATCGTAGCCCTGCAACTGCACACGCATCTCTGACTCCTCACGCTTATTCCCCATACTGCGTGCGTTAGCGTACAGGCACTTCAGAGAGGCACCCCGGCACGTTGACTCCCTAGAAAGGGTTTTGGGGATTTCTCCATAATGGTGCCTTGTAGGCACTTCCTTGCTTACATGCAAATGCTGGAGGTGACCCTGCTTAAGCCCCGTTTTGTTGATTTTGTGACCCCTTCCCATCACATCACCCCCTGCCCTTTGCTCAGTGACCCTGTCCGTCACTCCCTCACAGGGCTGCTGGTTACTCTCTCCCTCCCCCCTCAGTCTTAGTTTAAAGCCCTCCTAATGAGGTCAGCTATCCTACTGGCAAAAATACCTTTGCCCCGCTTAGTGAGGTGGATCCCCTCTCTCCCAAGCAGACGCTGATCCACAAACAGGGTCCCATGGTCATAGAACCCAAAACCCTGTCGCCAGCACCAGCTCCGCAGCCAATTATTGACCCGCATTATCAGTGCCCTCCTCCTCCCACCCTTTCCCCTCACCGGCAGGACTGAGGAGAACACCACCTGGGCCCCCATGCCCTTGACTACCGCCCTCAGAGCTCTGGGGTCATTGCTAGGGGAAACCTGGTGTGACGGATGCGCTCCTCCTGCTTCAACTAACTGACCTGTGGTCCAGGCAGATGCTCAACAAGTAGGCCTAACCAAAGTTAATCCTAGTGCGTGAGGCTATCGGCGAGAACCCAGCACCAAAACCAACAAACCGGTTTGGCTGGAGACTGGGCTGATAAGCGGCCGAAACTGCATGAACGCAGCAGAAAATCTGACTACGAGTCAACCACTTTACGCTATAAATATGTGCAGCCATCAGGGTCCGTTGAGCTCTCCCTCCATAGCAGCTGGCTGCGCGGCAGTGATCTCCCCTTGAGTAGGGACGCCTCTCAAGGTTACCCCTCGAGGCCGAGAGATCCCTTACCTGACACCAGGCATCGATGGGTTGGTAAGTGACATTTTTTTGCATGCACGTAACATTTAAGATACGTATAGTAAGCTTACGCGATACTCTCTGTATCCCATACTAACTTTAAGTGTAGGAAATAGCAGAGTATTGGCCGCCAATCCATCTGTACTTATTAAATATTTTACATACCTAAATTTACCGATTAGAACTCAATAAACTAACTACTCGATCAGATCTGTCTGAGTGATCTCTGACTCTTCTCCTGCGACACCTGGACGGTATCAAAAGCATCATTGGTGCCCAATTCTCAGCTTTGGGTCTCCTTTGCTACTGAAATCTCAGTTATAGAAGACGGATTGGTACCTGCGCTTCAGTCAAATCAACATTCAGTCCTAATCCTTCCCGACAAAAGGGTCAGGAACTACATCTCCAGCCTTACTTATTGTCCTTTTAACCCTTCACATCCTCAAGGCATTGCCTTCTCTAAGGCTCTGTTTTAATCAAGTTTAGCAAGACCAAGCTCACATCTACTCCACGACCTCTTTATAGCTGTTCCTGGGTTTCCAACACACACACACACACACGCACACAGACACAGAGCATCCAACAGGCTCTGTACATTTTAATCCCTTTGCACGCAGGAGTTCCAGTTCTTTGTCGCTTTTATTGCCAAGTGAGAAAAAATGGAGTCTAGATCCCTTTTCTCACAAGAACCTCTTATTGCTCAGAAAGAAGGCTTCTTCTCTTGAAATTTCCCCCCCTCAAAGCGACTGGATCCCCAGATACTTCCCGACTTTCCTATCTCCAAAACGTCCCGTTCCTACCCCAGTCACTATCATTCTTCAAACCACCAACCCCCTTCAACTTCTACATGGAGGAACCTGCCTTTTAGGCTTTGTGATGGGTTGACCTTGGCCGGCTGCCAGGGGCCCACCCAGCTGCTCTCTCACTGCCCCTCCTCAACAGGACAGGGGGAGAAAACAGGATGAAAAAGTTCCTTCAGGAAAGAGCCACCTGCCGGATCCACGGGCAGCAGGGAAATACCTGCCCCGGACAGCGTTTTGCCCTTTCTTAAACATGTTTTCACAGGGGCGCCACCAGCTTTGCCGAGTTGCTCAGCTTTGGCCTGCGGTGACTCCGGTGCCTAGCTGGCTGGAACCAGCTGTGTCCGGCACAGGGCAGACCCTGGCCTCTTCTCACAGAGGCCACCCCTGCAGGCCGCACCTGGAGCACTGTGTCCAGTTCTGGTTCCCACAGTTCAATAAAAAAAGACGCAGACAGACTGGAGAGGGTCCCAAGGAGGGCCACCAAGATGATCAAAGGGCTGGAGAACCTGCCCTATGAGGAAAGACTGAAGGACTTGGGTCTTTTCTCCCTTGGAGAAGAGAAGGCTCAGGGGGGGCCTCATCACAGTATTCCTGTACTTAAAGGGTGGCTACAAAGAGGACGGAGGCTCTCTCTTCACAAGGAGCCACATGGAGAAGACGAGGGGCAACGGGTACAAGTTGCACCAGGAGAGAGGTTTCACCTCGATACAAGACAGATATTGTTTTTTTTTTTTTACAGTGAGAACAATCATCCACTGGAACAGCCTCCCCAGGGATGCGGTAGAGTCCCCATCGCTGGAGGTTTTCAAGATGCAATTGGACAGGGTGCTAGATAATCCCATCTAGGCTCCCTTTCCCACAAAAGGTTGGACCAGATGATCTTTCGAGGTCCCTCCCCACCTGGGCTGCTCTAGGATTCTACGATTCTTCAGTGGATCGCTGCTTAATAACCCTTTGCTCTCTCTGGTTTGGAGCAAAGGATCGGCAACGTCGCCTGCGAGGCGAGACATAAATTCCACCAGGCGCCACAGACTTCTAAAACCTATGGTAATCACCCAGTCTCTCTGAATGTATAAGCCATACCTAGCTGCTTCAAAATTCCCCCGCCTCCAGAAGCGGGAACACCTTCTAGATACCTTAGGGCGTTTACACAGACAGAACAATAGATGATACCTAGCTCAATCATTCAGTAAGCAAACGCTGCACCAGTGCAGTTTCAAGGAAACATCACATGTCAGTTTCCAGCTACTTCAGGTAAATCATTTCCATCTCTTCCCCGGGAAGATTAAATAAAGGTGAAGTCCTCGGGTTACTCACACGCCTGTGTCACCAAACTTCACCTGATCGCTTGGGGCTATAGAAGAGGTGAAGACGCCTTCCAGTGGGCGTCTCAGAGGCCTCAGTAACATAGTGTTCGAGGGCAACGAAGGATCGCCCTGCTTTCCCACGCCCATCTCCATCTTTCTTTAACAGCTATTAAAAAAGGAAGTTTGCCATCTCCCTGTGATGTAGTTTTGGTTTGGGTCTGGCTGGGATGGAGGTAACTTTCCCCATAGCAGCCCTCATAGTGCTGTGCTTTGTAGTTGTAGCTAGAAGGGTGTTGATAACACACCAATGTTTCGGCTACTGCTGAGCAGTGCTCCCACAGCATGGAGGCTGTCTCTCCAACCACCCCCACCCCCACAGTCCAGTAAGCTGGGGGTGGGCAAGAGGCTGGGAAGGGACAGAGCCAGGACAGCTGACCCAAACTGACAAAAGAGATATTCCACTGTGCTATGGAAGCACCACAGCTGCCATTCAGACCGATTGTTTTCCTCCTACCGCATCCCTCCTCACCACAAAAGGGATATCAACGGGGCCTTAGCACACGGCCATTGATAAAGTGCTCCAACAGGAGTTGGATGCTTCCAACACATTGCACCGTGCCAAAACCACCCTTGTATGGCATGCCTGTAGCGTCACATACAGTATTTTCTAAAGTTTTAGCAGCAGCCTACGCTGGCTTTATGTACATTTGCGTACCACTTCCAAAACGCTAAGAGTTTGCTTCCTACAAGACGCAGGAGACTGCTAAGCGGTTCCAGCGTCACGCTTCAAATGACTGGGCAAATCATTATCTCTCTCTAGAACACTGTTAACAGACTGAAACATTCCACATACTTACACTCCGGGGAGACACCGTTTTAACTTGCAGAACTATTTCCCTCAGTGAGACACACAAGACAGAGATGATATCCCCATGCTAAATCTTTATTGTGCAACTGCTGCTCAAAGCTTTTATTACCTTCCACAGACACACGTCACAGAAAATTAGACATCAACAGTGGCTAGACTGACGGGCAACAGACGAAATCCATTCAGTGGCGATTTGTACACGTGCAGCAACTCTTGCGGTGCAAAAATCTTAGCCAGGCGGCCAGCCCAACTGACAGCCACCCAGAATACGTAGACGTACGTGACAGACAGACTGCCCACCCTCGGGCCCTTCATCCGCAACCATCCGGAATCCATTGGTCAGGCCCAGGTGAGCAGCACGCTTCTTGCCAACAATCATTAAATGCCCAAGAAGCTGGAGAAGGAAGTACAAAACCATAAATAACTAAAATAAAAAGCCACACACAAAGAGGGGAGAGGGCAGGAAGGGAAGGAATGAGAGCAGAGAACCACCCAGAGAAACCAGGTAGCCAATTCCTAGCAATTCAACCATTGCGCTTCAAATGACCGTCTGTCCGCCCGCCCGCAACTGACATTTTCCAAGCAAAGCTACAAAGACCGATTCTGCACACTATAGGGGGAAAGAAGAGCCATGCAATTTTTTTCAAGCTAGACAGTAACGGACTACAAAACAGCCACAGAAGCTAAGTTTGTCTCCGGGTTAAAGCCCCCACTATATCTTCAGGCAACATAAGCAATTCGGGTGGAAAATAAACTTTAGGCTGCTTTTGCGTGGGTTTACAAAGTCTTTGAACTTGACTTGCATAGCTGAAAGTGAAGCATCCAGCACCTCTCAACCAGCTTTGCCCTTCCTCACCCCCGACCTGCCAAAAACCCCAAGCCCTCTTCTCCGTATTAGAAGAAGTACTACCACTCTTACTCTAAACCGTGACAATAGGCATCAGACTGCGCTCCAAAACAACACTGCATTTTGCACCAGAAGTACATACCCAGGGATGAGCATTGCTTTATATCACTACTTTTAGTCAAAAAGCTCAACTCCATTACAAGCTAGAGGCAAAAGATTATAGCGCCAGAAAACCCAAAACAGCCTACTGTGCCCCATCAAGAGGAAAAGGGGGGATGGGAAAGAGTCTAGTAAATTAGGAACTAATTACAGGTACAGTTTAGCGTACAGAAAGCTTCCACAGTACTTACAGATTCACCAGAATCTTCCGCTTCAGATAACCTGATAATTGGCTCCTTAGGCATGACTAGGAAAAGCGTCGGAGCTTGGGGTGAAAGATCACGGAACGCAAGGCACTGGAGGAAGAGTAAACAGTTAAAACGTAATTGGCTTCAGAGAAAGGTAATAGCTTAAGCAAATCAATATGCCCCACTGAACTCGTACAGAAGCAGATTACCAGATACCCCAAACACAAGCCGAAACGCTGATTTTTCTTACGTGATATTAATACTTTCTATACACAAAATACAACGTATTTACAGAGCCCCCTCCAGAAGTGGGATTCAGCATGTAAGATGATGGGGGCAAGGAGACGGGCCAGTACTTCAGATTAGCGACCTCCAGTATGGTTTCATTTGGGTTGATCGTTTCCTAAGCAGTTTTTCTATTCGATGTGGTCCACACAGAGGCAGGAGACAAATGGCTTAACTGAATCAGCAACAGAATTTAGTGAAGTGGAAGATCAGCGGCCATTCGTTTTCCACGGTACAGGGAGCTCAAGTATTGAACAAAAGCATAATCACAGGAAGCCTGCAAGTGCATAGTACGAGTCTGGCTTCTAGATTGCACATAAACCCTGCCTTCAAAAGCAGAAGACATCCCTAACTGTTAATCTTCAGCATTTTAATAACAAAATTACACGGGATACTAACTTAAAGTTAACATCGTGTAGGTAACGGCTGCATTTTTTTCCCCCCAGTCTAAGCAGCTCGCTCTAGTTCCTAGCACCTTGTGGTGCGCCAGCGTCCGTGAACCTTGCAAGCATGCTGTTATCATGGTCCCACTTCACCACAGAAACAAGATCTGGGAAGCTTTTGCAGCCTGCAGGACGACCGGGTTCTCGATTTTTTTTTTTTTTTTTTTTTTTTTTTAAGAAAAATAAGAAAAGCTGTAATTCTTTGCTTTAATAATCCAGTTTGGGGGTTCAGAACTAAAGCCTAGCACAGCAGGGCTGTGAAATCTCTATAATGCTATGACGAGGCACATCAAGACCTGCATTCCTCCTATGCAGAACTAACTCATTACGGTCACTACTCAGACGTTCGCTGTTTACATACATACACACACACACACACACACACCCCTGGAATCCCCGAGGAGATTGACTGCGTGTGCTTAATCTAAGGTTTCAAGACTATCATCCTACACGAGGCAGGACCACTCCCATCCCTCGGCAGCAAACTTTGCACGACTTGCAGCGCCAAAGGGATATCGCGCGGCAAACGTCTGCGGCTGCCACCAAGTGCGTTACCGTCAGAGGCCCTCCTCTACGCACGCACGCACGCAAGCGCACACACGACACAGTGGGGCTGGGAACCGAGGCGAGCCGGACAGCACCAGCAACCCAGTACGCGCCGCGGCAGCCGGGGGAGGGGGCACCGAAGAAGCGCGATGTTTTAGGGATGGTGCAGTAGAGAGCGCCACAACCCAGAGAGGCCCCGTCCGTCCCCCGTCCCTCCACCCACCCGCAGCAACGCCGCCACCCGCCCTGCCGCGCTCCCGGGCACCGCGCAACGGGTCCTCGGCTCAGGGTGCCTGCGAGCGCCGGGGGACGGAGGGGACGGGGGGAAGGGAAGAGGAACCGCGCACAGAGCAAAGCCGCGGCTACCTCCTCGTCCTCGTAGATGACGTTGGCGGGGAAGCGCCTTGCCGATGACCTTTCCGAAGACAGTAGTGGCGCCACCGGGCCGGGCGGCCCGCGCCCCAATAATCTCGTCAGCCACGACAAGGCCCGTTGTCGCCCCCGCGCTTCCTCCACTCGGCCAGGCCCTCCGCGGCGCCCGTTGGGCCGCCAGATCGCCGCCGGCCGATCCCGCGTCTCGATTGGCTGTCTCGTCTGTCGTTTTCGCTTGTCCCCGCCCCCTTGGCGGGTCCGCCCTCGTCGACCTGGTGCTTACCGGGGCTCAGGGAGTTTGCGTGCCCTCGGGGCGCGGAGGGATCCGACCTGGGGGTGGAGGGAGAAGACGTTGGGCGAGTCCGCGGAGGGATCTGCGTGCCGTGTAGTGCTGCGACCCTGTGGGCGGGCAACGAGGTCTCAGGAGAGGCTGTTGTAGCTAGAAGTACTATTTCTTGTTATTTATTAACGCATCAAGTCCACCCATGACGTGCTTGTGGCTTTTTGGTGCTGCTCCCTCCAGTCAAATGACTGCTTTTGCCAGGGCAGGGCAGGCCTTAACTTTTCAGAACGTTTCGCAGAACCAACAGAAGTTCCTCAAAATTGTTCCCTGAAAGCCCCGCTTCAATTGCAGACGTTTCTAAGCTGCATGCCGCCTGGCAGAAAATAAAAATACAAAGCGTGTGTTCAGCACTGGTGGCTTGAGGGCTGGAGGGCAGATCAAGATAGGATTTGCGCTAAGCTGGGTAGGAGGCTTTTAGAAAAATAGGCAGTGCCCCCAAAGCTGCCCAAGGGTGGTCTGTGGTGCCCTGCACCCCGGGGACAGTGAGCAATTTGATTGGTCTACACAACTGTATTGTAACTTATATAAACCCTGCTTTCCTCTATATCGGGCTAAGGATCTCCTTAGCCTTCTTTGCGGCAAGGGCACATTGTCGGCTCATGCTCAACTTGGTGTCCACCAGGAGCCCCCCATGTCCTTTTCTGCAAAGCTGCTTTCCAGCCAGTCAGCCTCCAGCATATACTGGGGCATGGGGCTGTTCCTCCCCAGGTGCAGGACTTGTGTATGTTCAGGTTCCTCAGGTGGTCTCGAACCGGATCGTTTCCTACAATGGGAGGGACTTTGTTCCCCCAGTCCCTGCCTTGAGGTTCAGGGACTTGAGAGATGTGGGAACAGTGATTGCCAGTGAAAACGGAGGAAAAAAATCATTGAGTACCTCAGCCTTCTCCATGTCCCTTGTCGCTAGATCTCCTGTCTTCTTTATCGGAGGGGGGTGGGGGGGTGGTGTACGTTTTCTTTAGTCTTCCTTTTCTGGCCAACGCACCTGTAGAAGCCCTTCTTATGGTTCTTCACATCCCTTGCCAAATTCAGCTCCAGCTGTGCCTTAGCTTTCCTGATCCCATCCCTACACACCCAGGCAGCATCCCTATATTCTTCCCAGGATGCGTGTCCCTGCTTCCACTGCCTATGCATTTCCTTCTTGCGCTTCGGCTCGACCAGAAGGTCCTTACTCAGCCATGCCGGTCTCCTGCCTTCCTTGCCTGATTTCTTACGCATGGGAATCGAGAGCTCTTGTGCTCCAAGAAAAACGTCCTTAAAGAGCTGCCAGCTCCCTTCTGCTCCTTCTGCACAGTGGCTTCCAACTCCTCCTGTTTGTTACCCGTGCATTGGTATAGAGGCACTTCAGTTGGGCTGTCGACCGTGTCACCTTTTTGGAGGATCAAGCCCCAATTCCTCTGTGGCATTTCTCAGGTGTTCCCCTGTTGGTTCCTAACGCATCAGCAGCCCCTGGCTCTTCTCTGTTGCTCAAAACTCCATCCCCTCCCCCTGCTGAGTCTAGTTTAAAGCCCTCCTTGTAAGTCTGGCCAGCTTGTTGGCCAAGACCCTCTTGCCCCGCTTGGTCAGGTGAATCCCATCAGCTCCCAGCAGACCCAGCTTCTCAAAGGTAGATCCATGATCATAGAAGCCAAAACCTTGAGTATGGCACCAGCTACGCAGCCAGGCATTCACCTGTTCAATCCGTCTCCTCCTTCCTGGACCCCTTCCTCTGACTGGGAGGATAGAGGAGAACACCGCCTGTGCTCCTGATCCTTTTCGCATTGCTCCGAGGGACATATAGTCTCTTGGGAGGGTTCTAAGTTGCCTCGTCAGACCCTACACGGAATAGTAGGAGCGGATGATAATCTGTAGGGGTCACCAGGCTCGGCAGCCTCTCAGTGACGCCACGAATGCGAGCTCCTGGTAGGCAGCAGACTTCTCTAGAGAAATCGTCTGGACGGCAAATGGGTGCTTCGGTGCCTCTCAGTAGGGAATCTCCAATTACTAATACGTTACGTGCTTTTCTGGTGGCACTGCTTCTAATGCGGGTGGGTGGTTGGGTCAGCTTTGCACGGTTGGCTTGTCCTGGATCCTGTCCGTTACTCACGTGCTCTTCAGTCTCCAAGCCCAGAGCATCCTGTCTGTTATGTAGGGACACCTCAGGAGATGGGGGAGGGTTCTTCCTTCTACCCCGAGCACAGACAAGCGTCCGGTCTCCTTCATCTCGTGAGTTACTTGTGTCAGTCAGCTCGAGGTTGGATTCAGGCTTACCTTCCTCTTGCGCAGCCTTAAGGCAGGCTGTCGCTCAGCCTGGGACAGCGTACAATACCACGCATCAATCTCCTGCTCGCGTTCCCGGATACTGTGCTGCCTGTCGAGCTCCTCTTGTAACATAGTTACTTGTCCAAGGAGATCTTCCAGCTGGGCACGCCTGCAGCTGTGACATCCACCGCTGCCTTCGGGTGCTAGGGGGACTTCCAGGTACTGGAGCTCCATGCAGCCCGAGGTCTAGACAGCTATATCGGTCCTTGGGAGGTCTGTTTGGGGGGAGACGTCAGCATAGGTAGGCTGTAGTGCTTCCGTTTGGGTTGCAGCCACAGCCTTGCAGTTGTGGCAGGTGGACACCATTTTCTTTCAGCAGGTCACCCCGAAGTCCCAGGACAGAAGAGAAAGGGCGGCAGGTACCGGCAGGGGGGGAAGGGAGAGAAGGGGCCGCTGCAGTCCCACAGCCTTTTCCATGTCCTGTGTCACCAGGTCCCCCCGCCTCATTCAGCAGAGGGCCCACATTTTCCATAGCCTTCCTTTTGTCACCCATGTACTTATAGAAGCCCTTCTTGTTGTCTTTGACATCCCTTGCCAGATTCAATTCCAGTTGGGAATTCCAGCTTTCCTAACCTCAGCCCTGCATGCTCGGACACCGTCTCCGTATTCCTCCCAGGTTACCCGTCCTTGCTTCCACCCTCTGCAGGCTTCCTTTTTGTGCTTGAGCTTGGCCAGGAGCTCCTTGCTCATCCACGCAGGCCTCCTGGCATTTTTGCCCGACTTCCTGCTCGTTGGGATGGACCGCTCTTGAGCTTGGAGGAGGCGACCCTCCAAGGTTAACCAGCTTTCTTGGGCCCCTCTTCCCTCCAGGGGATGCTATCCCACGGGACACTTCCAAGCAGATCCCTGAAGAGGCCAGAGTCGGCTCTCCTCAAGTCCAGGGCTGTGAGCTTGCTTTTTACCCTCCTCTCGGGATCCTGAACTCCACCATCTCATGGTCACTGCAGCCAAGGCTGCCTTTGACCTTCACATCCCCAACGAGCCCCTCCTTGTCGGTCAGTAGGAGGTCCAGCAGAGCACCTCTCCTCGTTGGCACCTCTATCACTTGGGTGAGGAAGTTGTCGTCGACGCGCTCCAGGAACCTCCTAGATTGCTTATGCCCTGCTGTGTTGTCCCTCCAGCAGATATCGGGGTGGTTGAAGTCCCCCGTGAGGACCAGGGCCTGCAAACGCCAGGCTGCTCCTATCTGTCTGTAGAGGGCCTCATCCGCTTGTTCTTCCTGGTCGGGCGGCCTATAGCAGACACCCACTACAATGCCACCCTTACCCGTCTTCTCTTCAAGCCTTACCCATAAGCTCTCAGTTGGCTCATCAGCCCTCCCCAGCCAGGGCTCCATGCATTCCAGCTGTTCTCTCACATAAAAGGGCCACTCCCCTCCTCATCTTCCCGGCCTGTCCTTCCTAAAGCCTGCCCGTAGCCCTCCATTGCAACGCTCCAGTCACGGGAGCCATCCCACCACGTCTCCGTGATCCCAACAAGATCGTAGCCCTGCAACTGCACACGCATCTCTGACTCCTCACGCTTATTCCCCATACTGCGTGCGTTAGCGTACAGGCACTTCAGAGAGGCACCCCGGCACGTTGACTCCCTAGAAAGGGTTTTGGGGATTTCTCCATAATGGTGCCTTGTAGGCACTTCCTTGCTTACATGCAAATGCTGGAGGTGACCCTGCTTAAGCCCCGTTTTGTTGATTTTGTGACCCCTTCCCATCACATCACCCCCTGCCCTTTGCTCAGTGACCCTGTCCGTCACTCCCTCACAGGGCTGCTGGTTACTCTCTCCCTCCCCCCTCAGTCTTAGTTTAAAGCCCTCCTAATGAGGTCAGCTATCCTACTGGCAAAAATACCTTTGCCCCGCTTAGTGAGGTGGATCCCCTCTCTCCCAAGCAGACGCTGATCCACAAACAGGGTCCCATGGTCATAGAACCCAAAACCCTGTCGCCAGCACCAGCTCCGCAGCCAATTATTGACCCGCATTATCAGTGCCCTCCTCCTCCCACCCTTTCCCCTCACCGGCAGGACTGAGGAGAACACCACCTGGGCCCCCATGCCCTTGACTACCGCCCTCAGAGCTCTGGGGTCATTGCTAGGGGAAACCTGGTGTGACGGATGCGCTCCTCCTGCTTCAACTAACTGACCTGTGGTCCAGGCAGATGCTCAACAAGTAGGCCTAACCAAAGTTAATCCTAGTGCGTGAGGCTATCGGCGAGAACCCAGCACCAAAACCAACAAACCGGTTTGGCTGGAGACTGGGCTGATAAGCGGCCGAAACTGCATGAACGCAGCAGAAAATCTGACTACGAGTCAACCACTTTACGCTATAAATATGTGCAGCCATCAGGGTCCGTTGAGCTCTCCCTCCATAGCAGCTGGCTGCGCGGCAGTGATCTCCCCTTGAGTAGGGACGCCTCTCAAGGTTACCCCTCGAGGCCGAGAGATCCCTTACCTGACACCAGGCATCGATGGGTTGGTAAGTGACATTTTTTTGCATGCACGTAACATTTAAGATACGTATAGTAAGCTTACGCGATACTCTCTGTATCCCATACTAACTTTAAGTGTAGTAAATAGCAGAGTATTGGCCGCCAATCCATCTGTACTTATTAAATATTTTACATACCTAAATTTACCGATTAGAACTCAATAAACTAACTACTCGATCAGATCTGTCTGAGTGATCTCTGACTCTTCTCCTGCGACACCTGGACGGTATCAAAAGCATCATTGGTGCCCAATTCTCAGCTTTGGGTCTCCTTTGCTACTGAAATCTCAGTTATAGAAGACGGATTGGTACCTGCGCTTCAGTCAAATCAACATTCAGTCCTAATCCTTCCCGACAAAAGGGTCAGGAACTACATCTCCAGCCTTACTTATTGTCCTTTTAACCCTTCACATCCTCAAGGCATTGCCTTCTCTAAGGCTCTGTTTTAATCAAGTTTAGCAAGACCAAGCTCACATCTACTCCACGACCTCTTTATAGCTGTTCCTGGGTTTCCAACACACACACACACACACGCACACAGACACAGAGCATCCAACAGGCTCTGTACATTTTAATCCCTTTGCACGCAGGAGTTCCAGTTCTTTGTCGCTTTTATTGCCAAGTGAGAAAAAATGGAGTCTAGATCCCTTTTCTCACAAGAACCTCTTATTGCTCAGAAAGAAGGCTTCTTCTCTTGAAATTTCCCCCCTCAAAGCGACTGGATCCCCAGATACTTCCCGACTTTCCTATCTCCAAAACGTCCCGTTCCTACCCCAGTCACTATCATTCTTCAAACCACCAACCCCTTCAACTTCTACATGGAGGAACCTGCCTTTTAGGCTTTGTGATGGGTTGACCTTGGCCGGCTGCCAGGGGCCCACCCAGCTGCTCTCTCACTGCCCTCCTCAACAGGACAGGGGGAGAAAACAGGATGAAAAAGTTCCTTCAGGAAAGAGCCACCTGCCGGATCCACGGGCAGCAGGGAAATACCTGCCCCGGACAGCGTTTTGCCCTTTCTTAAACATGTTTTCACAGGGGCGCCACCAGCTTTGCCGAGTTGCTCAGCTTTGGCCTGCGGTGACTCCGGTGCCTAGCTGGCTGGAACCAGCTGTGTCCGGCACAGGGCAGACCCTGGCCTCTTCTCACAGAGGCCACCCCTGCAGGCCGCACCTGGAGCACTGTGTCCAGTTCTGGTTCCCACAGTTCAAAAAAAAAGACGCAGACAGACTGGAGAGGGTCCCAAGGAGGGCCACCAAGATGATCAAAGGGCTGGAGAACCTGCCCTATGAGGAAAGACTGAAGGACTTGGGTCTTTTCTCCCTTGGAGAAGAGAAGGCTCAGGGGGGGCCTCATCACAGTATTCCTGTACTTAAAGGGTGGCTACAAAGAGGACGGAGGCTCTCTCTTCACAAGGAGCCACATGGAGAAGACGAGGGGCAACGGGTACAAGTTGCACCAGGAGAGAGGTTTCACCTCGATACAAGACAGATATTGTTTTTTTTTTTTTTTACAGTGAGAACAATCATCCACTGGAACAGCCTCCCCAGGGACGCGGTAGAGTCCCCATCGCTGGAGGTTTTCAAGATGCAATTGGACAGGGTGCTAGATAATCCCATCTAGGCTCCCTTTCCCACAAAAGGTTGGACCAGATGATCTTTCGAGGTCCCTCCCCACCTGGGCTGCTCTAGGATTCTACGATTCTTCAGTGGATCGCTGCTTAATAACCCTTTGCTCTCTCTGGTTTGGAGCAAAGGATCGGCAACGTCGCCTGCGAGGCGAGACATAAATTCCACCAGGCGCCACAGACTTCTAAAACCTATGGTAATCACCCAGTCTCTCTGAATGTATAAGCCATACCTAGCTGCTTCAAAATTCCCCCGCTCCAGAAGCGGGAACACCTTCTAGATACCTTAGGGCGTTTACACAGACAGAACAATAGATGATACCTAGCTCAATCATTCAGTAAGCAAACGCTGCACCAGTGCAGTTTCAAGGAAACATCACATGTCAGTTTCCAGCTACTTCAGGTAAATCATTTCCATCTCTTCCCCGGGAAGATTAAATAAAGGTGAAGTCCTCGGGTTACTCACACGCCTGTGTCACCAAACTTCACCTGATCGCTTGGGGCTATAGAAGAGGTGAAGACGCCTTCCAGTGGGCGTCTCAGAGGCCTCAGTAACATAGTGTTCGAGGGCAACGAAGGATCGCCCTGCTTTCCCACGCCCATCTCCATCTTTCTTTAACAGCTATTAAAAAAGGAAGTTTGCCATCTCCCTGTGATGTAGTTTTGGTTTGGGTCTGGCTGGGATGGAGGTAACTTTCCCCATAGCAGCCCTCATAGTGCTGTGCTTTGTAGTTGTAGCTAGAAGGGTGTTGATAACACACCAATGTTTCGGCTACTGCTGAGCAGTGCTCCCACAGCATGGAGGCTGTCTCTCCAACCACCCCACCCCCACAGTCCAGTAAGCTGGGGGTGGGCAAGAGGCTGGGAAGGGACAGAGCCAGGACAGCTGACCCAAACTGACAAAAGAGATATTCCACTGTGCTATGGAAGCACCACAGCTGCCATTCAGACCGATTGTTTTCCTCCTACCGCATCCTCCTCACCACAAAAGGGATATCAACGGGGCCTTAGCACACGGCCATTGATAAAGTGCTCCAACAGGAGTTGGATGCTTCCAACACATTGCACCGTGCCAAAACCACCCTTGTATGGCATGCCTGTAGCGTCAACATACAGTATTTTCTAAAGTTTTAGCAGCAGCCTACGCTGGCTTTATGTACATTTGCGTACCACTTCCAAAACGCTAAGAGTTTGCTTCCTACAAGACGCAGGAGACTGCTAAGCGGTTCCAGCGTCACGCTTCAAATGACTGGGCAAATCATTATCTCTCTCTAGAACACTGTTAACAGACTGAAACATTCCACATACTTACACTCCGGGGAGACACCGTTTTAACTTGCAGAACTATTTCCCTCAGTGAGACACACAAGACAGAGATGATATCCCCATGCTAAATCTTTATTGTGCAAACTGCTGCTCAAAGCTTTTATTACCTTCCACAGACACACGTCACAGAAAATTAGACATCAACAGTGGCTAGACTGACGGGCAACAGACGAAATCCATTCAGTGGCGATTTGTACACGTGCAGCAACTCTTGCGGTGCAAAAATCTTAGCCAGGCGGCCAGCCCAACTGACAGCCACCCAGAATACGTAGACGTACGTGACAGACAGACTGCCCACCCTCGGGCCCTTCATCCGCAACCAATCCGGAATCCATTGGTCAGGCCCAGGTGAGCAGCACGCTTCTTGCCAACAATCATTAAATGCCCAAGAAGCTGGAGAAGGAAGTACAAAACCATAAATAACTAAAATAAAAAGCCACACACAAAGAGGGGAGAGGGCAGGAAGGGAAGGAATGAGAGCAGAGAACCACCCAGAGAAACCAGGTAGCCAATTCCTAGCAATTCAACCATTGCGCTTCAAATGACCGTCTGTCCGCCCGCAACCGCAACTGACATTTTCCAAGCAAAGCTACAAAGACCGATTCTGCACACTATAGGGGGAAAGAAGAGCCATGCAATTTTTTTCAAGCTAGACAGTAACGGACTACAAAACAGCCACAGAAGCTAAGTTTGTCTCCGGGTTAAAGCCCCCACTATATCTTCAGGCAACATAAGCAATTCGGGTGGAAAATAAACTTTAGGCTGCTTTGCGTGGGTTTACAAAGTCTTTGAACTTGACTTGCATAGCTGAAAGTGAAGCATCCAGCACCTCTCAACCAGCTTTGCCCTTCCTCACCCCCGACCTGCCAAAAACCCCAAGCCCTCTTCTCCGTATTAGAAGAAGTACTACCACTCTTACTCTAAACCGTGACAATAGGCATCAGACTGCGCTCCAAAACAACACTGCATTTTGCACCAGAAGTACATACCCAGGGATGAGCATTGCTTTATATCACTACTTTTAGTCAAAAAGCTCAACTCCATTACAAGCTAGAGGCAAAAGATTATAGCGCCAGAAAACCCAAAACAGCCTACTGTGCCCCATCAAGAGGAAAAGGGGGGATGGGAAAGAGTCTAGTAAATTAGGAACTAATTACAGGTACAGTTTAGCGTACAGAAAGCTTCCACAGTACTTACAGATTCACCAGAATCTTCCGCTTCAGATAACCTGATAATTGGCTCCTTAGGCATGACTAGGAAAAGCGTCGGAGCTTGGGGTGAAAGATCACGGAACGCAAGGCACTGGAGGAAGAGTAAACAGTTAAAACGTAATTGGCTTCAGAGAAAGGTAATAGCTTAAGCAAATCAATATGCCCCACTGAACTCGTACAGAAGCAGATTACCAGATACCCCAAACACAAGCCGAAACGCTGATTTTTCTTACGTGATATTAATACTTTCTATACACAAAATACAACGTATTTACAGAGCCCCCTCCAGAAGTGGGATTCAGCATGTAAGATGATGGGGCAAGGAGACGGGCCAGTACTTCAGATTAGCGACCTCCAGTATGGTTTCATTTGGGTTGATCGTTTCCTAAGCAGTTTTTCTATTCGATGTGGTCCACACAGAGGCAGGAGACAAATGGCTTAACTGAATCAGCAAAAATTTAGTGAAGTGGAAGATCAGCGGCCATTCGTTTTCCACGGTACAGGGAGCTCAAGTATTGAACAAAAGCATAATCACAGGAAGCCTGCAAGTGCATAGTACGAGTCTGGCTTCTAGATTGCACATAAACCCTGCCTTCAAAAGCAGAAGACATCCCTAACTGTTAATCTTCAGCATTTTAATAACAAAATTACACGGGATACTAACTTAAAGTTAACATCGTGTAGGTAACGGCTGCATTTTTTTCCCCCAGTCTAAGCAGCTCGCTCTAGTTCCTAGCACCTTGTGGTGCGCCAGCGTCCGTGAACCTTGCAAGCATGCTGTTATCACGGTCCCACTTCACCACAGA
>NW_026114194.1:0-27360 GCF_018139145.2 Gymnogyps californianus | reverse complement strand
GAGGGAGGTGCCCCAGCCTCTGATGGCACCCCAGGGCATGGTGGGGAGGGGACACGGGGGCGAAATCTTACATCCCCCTCCTCCAGGCACTGGGCCTCTCCCTGCACCCCTCTGTCCCCCACCATCCCTGGAGGCGAGGTGAAGGGCAGGCTTCCACCTCCATGGGGCTGCGCATGTGGCTTGGGCTCAGGGACCTCCCACTCCTTCAGCACTGAGGCCTGTCCTGACAGCAAAGCAGTGCCCTGGGACAGCCTGGCTGGGGTCTCTGTGGCAGGGTGGCTGAGCGTGTTCAGCTGTTAACTCAAAGGGCGATGGTTTGACCACACGCAGGGACGGTGTCCCCATGTAGTACAGCTGGGGCAATTGTGTTGCCCAGTGCCATAGATTTTTCCCTGCTGAGCCCCTGCCTGGCAGAGAGGGTTTGGGGAATCAAACCAGACCACAGTCACCATGAACTTCTGGAGTGGTTGAGTGGAGCTAAGGGGATGGACTGCTCATCTATTCTGCTTTGCACACATGGTCCTCAAAGCCCATCCTCGGCAATGACTCTCCCATTCTTGCTCAAAAACAACCTAGAAGGACTCTTTGGAGAAATGACAATCCTGCAGGCACTACCCCTGTGGCAAGTATTTGCAAGCTCATGCTCAAAGCTGGCAAGACAGTAACTTGCTTGTTCAAGGTCTCTCCCTCTCCCCTCCTCTCCCTTGTGCTCAGGCACAACAAAAGCCAAACTTCCCTGGACGTGCATGCCTGGGGAGCCGGCTATGAGGCAGCAGAACTGCACGGGGTTAGAACATGCACGTTGCTGTGGACTATAGGCCAGTCTGTGCCATTCCTTGGCCTGACTGGGTGACTGGGGAGAGGCTGAGACTGAAGACAGAGGGAGATGTCCTGGGTCAAGTTGTCACTGTGCTCCTGATGGGCGAGAAGGGTTCTGTAGCAGCAAGAGGTTGCAAGAGGGGAGCCCAGCAGCTTGTTGGAGCTCATGAGCAGGTCTTTCTTCCTCTGGGCAGGGACTGATGGCTGTGAAGGGCTGCAGCTGAGCTGGACACTCCAGTCGGTGGGGTGAGCAGATTTGGGTATGGAAACTGGGGACAGCTGAGACACTTGTGCTGTGAGCCCTGGGTTTGGTGCTGAGAGAATGGAGAACACAGAAGCATGTGTGATGCTCAGGAAATGCAGAGGGAGGTAAATTTGGAGAGTAAAAATGACATCCAGTGGTTGAACTGGGGCTGTTTGGAAGTCACCGTGTGAGAGCTGGTGACCTTCCATGCTAGACCCAGGGGAGCCACGTCTGGCATTTCTGTCCCGCCTGTGCCCCTGCAGCAGCAAGGAGCCAATGCAGAGGGATGTTCATGTGGGCCCCCGGGGGTCCCCCTGTGCTGCGTGTCTCCCTGCTGATGCCCAGAGAGGAGCACATCTGTGTTTCATCAACCATTGCAGCAGGGGGGCAAAGGGGCCAAGAAACTCTGCTCAGGACAGCTTGTGACTGGACAACTCAGGAGCCAAGGCACCACAAGGACCATCTCAGCATGGCTTTGTCAGCTGTCCCTGGCACATCAGAGGTCTCGCCGTGACAGACCTCTGGAGGGAGGATGCTGCCATTCAGGCCTCAGCACCAGGGAGTGCCTCTCCCTGGGACTGGGGGGCGGTGGCCTCCCCCATGGGCAGTACGCTCTGCTCTGGGAGCATCCTGCTGGGGCAGGATGGAAGAAGGCAGATAGGTTCTGCAAACATCAAAGGGAGAAAATCATTGCTGAAGCCCGGGGTTGAACCAGGGACCTTTAGATCTTCAGTCTAACGCTCTCCAGCGGAGCTACTTCAGCCCTGCCCCAGCAGCCTTGTCCCAATTCCACCCCTGCCAGGCCACAGGCTGGCACACACGAGGAGAGCTCCTTGGGGACATTCCCAGGAAAAAGCTGTGCCCAGCACCAGGCACAGTGGACCTGGCCTCTCCCTGCCTCCATGGCCAGGTGGACTCAGGTGTGGGGTGGGTGCCAGCTTCCAGTAGGAGTGAAGGCAAGTGGGCAGGCCAGGCACATGCAGCTGCAAAGGCTGAGGGTGGAAGAAGTGTGGGGTTGGTGGAAGACCTCTCTCATAGGGAGAGAGGGCCCAGGGGAGGCAGAGCTTTTGCTGGTGCCTTAGGCTTTTGCTTCATTCTTGCATGAGCAAGAGTCTTTTCTTCAATGTTTGGAGATGATATTTAGGGGAAAGAAGGCTTGAAAACCTCCAAGGATTGGGATGCACAACGTCTCAGGGCAACCTCTTCCAGTGCATAAGTGACCTCACGGTTATGCCTCATGGACCTCATGGTCCTCATCTCCTGCCTGAACATTCTTTCAACTTTTCTCCCTTGCCTCTCATCTTCCCACCATGCACGATGATGAAGAGCCTGGCTCTATTTTCTTAATTGCCTCATAGGTACTGAAATGCTCCTACGAGGTTTCCCAAAGCCTTCTCATCTCCATACTGAACAGTGTTCCCTCAGCCTTTCCTCAGGTGGAAAGTTCTTCAGCCCCTGCACACCCCCCACACCTGACTGTACTGGTGCCCCTTCACTGAACTTGCTCCAGCTGATCAATGTCTTTCCTGTACTGGGGGCAGGAGGCCCCCAACTCATGCAGTAGTGTGCGTGTGGTCTAGCGAGCACTGAATGGAGGGGGAGAATCCCTCCCCCTCATCTCCTGCCCATGCTCCTGTTCATACAGCCAGGACACTGTTGGCCTTCTTGGCTGCTGGGGCTCACTGCTAACTCATGTTGCCTCAGTCGCCAAGGCGAGAAGCTCCGGTGCTGGCACGATCCGCAGCGGAGTGCTCTAGCGCAGTGCACAGGGGGTTTCCTGGACCGGGGGAACCTCAGGGGGAGCCGAGAGAGCCTCCAGGAGCCCGCAGCTGGTGCAACAGCAGCTGACGAGACCTGGGCAGGGCCAGGAGCAATGGCGGCCAAGTTCCCTCACATGTATAAAAGAAGCCCTTAGGGAGCACTAGTGACCAGGAGCACCGTGAACAGGGCAGGCAAACAGGGTGTGGCATGTCAGCAAGGGCGTGGCATGGCAGATTGCATGGCAGTTCACACGGAAGGGCGTGCAGGAAGGGCGCTGAAGCTCTGCCAGCTCGACCAGGGAGCGATGGTATCCCCGGCAGAAAGCCATGGCCTCTCTAAACTCTGCACCCACCACGACTCACGCAGCTTCCCAGACAGAGCTCCGGTGGGAACATGCTGCCACCCAGGTGTCAGGCTGCAGGGTGTGCCCTGCTCTTCTGCCAGCATCGGACAGCAGCAGTGAGCACAGCTGTGGGAGGTGTGCCCAGCTAGAGGAACTACTCCGCTTAGTGACAGAGCTCCGGGAGGAGGTGAGTAGGTTGCAGAGTATCAGGGAGTGCGAGAGAGAGATGGACTACTGGAATCGCACCCTACCTTCCCTGGGACAGGCCCAACAGGCAGACAGGACGCATGAGATGGAGGATTCCCTATCCTCTCTCCGCCTGGCTGAACACAGGGACTTAAGGGATAGGGGCAACGGCGACAAGTTCCTGCCAGTACAGCAGGCGCATCTCCTCTCTGACGAGACCCCACCCTCCCAGATGCCCTTGCACAATAGGTACGAGGCTCTGCAAGTGGCACCGAACAATAACAAGGACAATGGTTCATCTAGCTTGGAGGTGTCGCTGAGGTTAAGTCGGCCTACACCCTGCGTCAAAACTGCTTCCATAGAAAAAAAGACGGAGGTAGCAGGGCTCATTGGAACAGCTTTAAACTAGAGTTGAAGGGGGAAAGGGATAAAAGCAGGCTCCCTAGAGATAAGCCTTTGGGCAGCACACCAGTGTTTGATGGAACAATGGGCTAGCGAGGTCCTTTGGTCTGCCATCTCAGTGGAGGTAGGGGATGGAGATCCATGTGGCAGCAAAGATGGAAGGGTTATGGATGTGTTAGAAACCACGGAAGCGCCTGAGAATGGTCATGTAGGAATGATGGCTTCTCCCCCAAAAGGGGGCAGGATTGATAGCCCAACTGAAGTGCATCTACATCAATGCAAGCAGCATGGGCAACAAACAGGAGGAGCTGGAAGCCATTGTGCAGAAGGAAAACTATGATCTAGGTGCCATCACAGAAATGCCATGGTGGGATGACTTGCACAACTGGAGTGCTGCAATGGATGGCTATGAACTCTTCAGAAGGGACAGGCAAGGAAGGAGAGGCGGTGGGGTAGCCCTGTATGTTAGGGAGTGTTTTGACTGTCTAGAGCTTGATGATGGTAATGACAGGGTTGAGTGTTTCTGGGTAAGAATCAGGGGGAAGGCCAACAAGGCAGATATCATGGTGGGAGTCTGTTGTAGACCACCCAACCAGGATGAAGAGGCAGACGAAATATTCTCCAAGCAGCTGGGAGAGGTCTCACAAGCGCTAGCCCTTGTTCTTGTGGGGGAGTTCAACTTACCAGATGTCTGCTGGAATGCAGCAGAGAGGAAACACTCTCGGTGGTTCCTGCAGTGTGTGGAAGAGAACTTCCTGACACAGCTGGTGAGGGAGCCAACTACGGAAGGCACCCCACTGGACCTGTTGTTTGTGAACAGAGAAGGCCTTGTGGGTGATGTGATGGTTGGAGGCGTCTTGGGCATAGCAATCACAAAATGATAGAGTTTTGGATTCAAGGAGAAGTAAGGAGGGGGGTCAGCAGAACTGCTACCTGGGACTTCCGGAGGGCAGACTTTGGCCTGTTTAGGAGACTGCTTGACAGAGTCCCTTGGGAGGCAGTCCTGAAGGGCAAAGGAGTCCAGGAAGGCTGGGCATTCTTCAAGAAGGAAATCTTAAAGGCACAGGAACAGGCCATCCCCATGTGCCGAAAGACGAGCCAGCGGGGAAGAAGACTGGCCTGGCTCAACAGACAGCTTTCGCTGGAAAAAAAGAGTTTATGACCTTTGGAAGAGGGGCAGGCCACTCAGGGGACTACAAGGATGTCCTGAGGTTATGCAGGGAGAAAATTAGAAGGGCCAAAGCCCAACTAGAACTTAATCTGGCTACTGCCATAAAAGACATGAAAAAATGTTGCTATAAATACATTAGCAACAAAAGGAGGGCTAAGGAGAATCTCTATCCTTTATTGGATGCAGGGGGAAACAGAGTGAAAGCATAGAAAAGGTTGAGGTCCTTCAAACCTTCTTTGCTTCACTCTTTAATAGTAAGACCAGTTGTTCTCTGGGTACCCAGGCCCCTGAGCTGCAAGACAGGGAGCAGAATGAAGCCCCCATAATCCAAGGGGAAATGGTTAGCAACCGCTAAACCACTTAGACACACACAAGTCTATGGGGCCGGATGGGATCCACCCAAGCGCACTGAGGGAGCTGGTAAAAGTGCTCACCAAGCCACTTTCCATCATTTAGCAGCAGTCCTGGCTAACTGGTGAGGTCCCAGTTGACTGGAGGTTAGCAAATGTGATGCCCATCAACAAGAAGGACTGGAAGGAGGATCCAGGGAACTACAGGCCTCTCAGTCTGATCTCGATGCCAGGGAAGGTTATGGAGCAGATCACCTTGAGTGCCATCACATGACACGTACAGGACAACGGCGATCAGGCCCAGTCAGCATGGCTTTATGAAAGGCAGGTCCTGCTTGACTAACCTGACCTCCTTCTTTGACAAGGTGACCCGCTTAGTGGATGAGGGAAAGGCCGTGGATGTTGTCTACCTAGACTTTAGTAAAGCCTTTGACATTGTTTCCCACAGCATTCTCCTGGAGAAACTGGCTGCTCATGGCTTGGACGGGTGCACTCTTCACTGGGTAAAAAACTGGCTGGCTGGCGGGCCCAAAGAGTTGTGGTGAAAGGAGTTCAATCCAGTGTTGGCGGCTGGTCACAAGAGGTGTTCCCCAGCGCTCAGTATTGGGGCCAGTTCTGTTTAATATCTTTATTAATGATGTGGACAAGGGGATCGAGTGCACCCTCAGTAAGTTTGCAGATGACACTAAGCTGGGCGGGAGTGTTGATCTGCTTGAGGCTAGAAAGGCTCTGCAGAGGGATCTGGGCAGGCTGGATCGAGAGGCCGAGGCCAATTGTATGAGATTCAACCAGGCTAAGTACCAGGTCCTGCACATGGGTCACAACACCCCATGCAACACTAAAGGCTTGGGGAAGAGTGGCTGGAAGCTGCCCGGCAGAAAAGGACCTGGGGCTGTTGGTTGACAGCCAGCTGAAGATGAGCCAGCAGTGTGCCCAGGTGGCCAAGAAGACCAATAGCATCCTGGCTTGTATCAGAAATAGTGTGGCCAGCAGGACTAGGGAAGTGACTGTCCCCTGTACTCGGCACTGGTGAGGCCGCACCTCGAATACTGTGTTCAGTTTTGGGTTGCTCACTACAAGAAAGACATTGAGGTGCCGGAGCATGTCCAAAGAAGGGCAATGAAGATGGCGAAGGGTCTAGAAAACAGTCCTGTGAGGAACGGCTGAGGGAACTGGGGTTGTCTAGTCTGGAGAAAAGGAGGCTGAGGGGAGACCCTATCGCTCTCTACAACTACCTGAAAGGAGGTTGTAGCGAGGTGGGGGTCGGTCTCTTCTCCAAGCAGCAAGTGATAGGACAAGAGGAAATGGCCTCAAGGTGCACCAGGGGAGCTTTAGATTGGATATTAGGAAAAATTTCTTCACCGAAAGGGTTATTAAGCATTGGAACAGGCTGCCCAGGGAAGTGGTTGAGTCACCATCCCTGGAGATATTTGAAAGATGTGTAGACGTGCAGCTCCTGCCATGAAGATGTCTCCATGGGAGCAAGACGCCCAAGCCCCCTTCTAGCCTGTGGCTCTCTGGGCAATGCTGTCTGTCCATGGGGTGGGGATAAAGCTGACTCTTTTTGCCAGACACCCCAGCTTCAAGGAATCAAAAGCTCCTAGATTTTCCTGGGAGGGGAGGTTTGAACTGGATTCCTCTGCTCTCAGCAGTATCCAGTTTCCTTTCAAGGGAACAGCTGGGTGTGATCCTCCTCCAGATGGAAGAGGTGCAAGCCCAGGGCAGCTGACAAAAAGTCTGATGGACAGGCTGACTCTCCTCACTCTGCACTAAGGGTCTGCCCGTTTGCATCCCAGGACTCTCAATGTAGCACTCGTAGCGTAGCAGAAATGCCAAGGCTGTCTGCCTTCAAAAAGCACTCCTCAGGTAGGACAGGGCAACAGGAGCAAAAGCCAGACAACCAAACCCCCACAGCTCTGCTCTGCAGGCGGGTGAATTGGGAGGGGCAATGCTGAAATCTCTTTGATTTCATGAGGGGATTTAAACAGTGATCGCTCCGGGTTCCTCTCTGCCTGTTGGTGCACAGCAGGAGTGACTCCTCCAGAGCCCACGGCAGGATCCCTTGCTCCCCATTGCACCCTCAGCCACCAAAAAGCAGAGCTCCAGCCAGGGAGCTGCAGGAAGGTCTCTGGAAGGACAGAGGCTGGGGGGGTGGGGGTGGTTCTGTGAGAAATGGAGTAAGTTTTGCTCAGAGAAGTCAGTCCTACCCTTCACTCCCTTTTCCTCCTTGGACAGGTCCCCATGCCCAGAGGAAGCAAATGTCCAATGGCAGCTCCACAACCGAATTCCTCCTCCTGGTGTTTGCAGACGCACGGGAGCTGCAGCTCTTGCACTTCTGGCTCTTCCTGGGCATCTACATGGCTGCCCTCCTGGGAAACGGCCTCATCATCACCGCCACAGCCTGCGACCACCGCCTCCACACCCCCATGTACTTCTTCCTCCTCAACCTCTCCCTCCTTGACCTGGGCTCCATCTCACCACTCTCCCCAAAGCCAGGGCCAATTCCCTCTGGGACACCAGGGCCATCTCCTACTTGGGATGTGCTGCACAGGTCTTTCTCTTTGTCTTTTTGATGTCAGCAGAGTTTTATCTTCTCACGTCATGTCCTACAACCGCTACGTTGCCATCTGCAAACCCCTACACTACGGGACCCTCCTGGGCAGCAGAGCTTGTGTCCACATGGCAGCAGCTGCCTGGGGCAGTGGGTTTCTCCATGCTCTGCTGCACACGCCAATACATTTTCACTACCACTCTGCCAAGGCAATGCCCTTAACCAGTTCTTCTGTGAAATCCCCCAGATCCTCAAGCTCTCCTGCTCACACTCCTACCTCAGGAAAGTTGGACTTCTCGTGGTTAGTGTCTGTTTTTCTTTGGCATGTTTTGTTTTCATTGTGCTGTCCTCTGTGCAGATCTTCAGGGCTGTGCTGAGGATCCCCTCGGAGCAGGGACGGCACAAAGCCTTTTCCACGTGCCTCCCTCACCTGGCCGTGGTCTCCCTGTTCCTCAGCACTGTAATGTTCGCCTACCTGAAGGCACCTTCCATCTCCTCCCCGTCCCTGGACCTGGTGGTGTCATTTCTGTACTCGGTGGTGCCTCCAGCAGTGAACCCCCTCATCTACAGCATGAGGAACAAGGAGATCAAGGATGCCCTGAGGAAAGTACAGGAATACACATTATTCCAGCTTTAATAAGGTGCCCACCATCCTCCTCTAACTCCCAGCAATTCAGGAAAATCCCAGCCTATCTTTTGTTCTTCTCTTTCTTTTGTATTTGTTTGTTAAACCTGTGAGAATATTCGTTGTCATGATATATTGTTCATACAACTTCTTCTTAAGCTAGAACCTTTTTTTTCTGTCTGGTAAACCTAATGTACATCAGGAACCAGGCTCTTTGCATAGAGAAAGAGCCAGAATGTAATCATTTGCCTCTCCTCTCATCTTTGATCTCCTCTGGAGCTTGGGAGCCCAGCCCCAGCAGGCAGAAGGGATTCAGGAGCCAAGGGCCCAGCTGCCCCATGGACGAGCAGCCCCAGTGGCCCTCGGGGCTGCCCCTCTCCGCCTCGGCGGGCACTGCCTCCTGCTGCCTGTGAGTTGGGGCAGCAGCTTCCCTGGAGCCATGGCCAAGGACAGCAGCAGGACGTGGCCTTTTCAGTGCTGCTCTCGCCTCACTTCCACACTCTCCCGCCGTACCCTTGCATTTGTGTTACCCCTAGGCTCTCGTGTAACTTCTGACAGTCCCATTGTGTCCACAGTGGCATCCCTGTGGCTGCAGGCAGGAGCGGGCAATGGGACCACTGTGTCAGAGCTGGCCTCCGTGCAAGCACCACCATAACCAAAGGGGCTCTTCAGGGCAGGGCCAGAAGGCTGGAGGCCTCTTCCAAAGCTGGTGTCAGGAATACACCCAAGGAGCTGCTCCCTCAAAAGGACTTTTGCTCTTCTGGGGTTCTCCATGGGACAAGCTCCGAGTCCCAGGGGGATCTGTTAGGACCAAGGGCTGGGCAAAGACCTCCCTTCTTGGTTGCACATGTCCATGCAGACAGCAACTGCTCTTTGATTTATCTGCCGGGCACTGTCCACCTGCAGTGGGGCTGATGACAGATGCCGTCCTGGAGAGGAATTGGGAGCTGCCAGGGCTGCTCAGGGGATCTCCAGGGACAGTACGTGAGTGTGGGCGGGCAGTGAGTGGCACCTCATAAAGGAGTGACCGTCCAAGGTGGAGTCTTCTGGAGGAAAAGGTGAACCTGAGGACACCATGGGCTAATGAGGGCCCTGCAATGCCAGGAGAGGCTGTGAGGAGCCAGAAGGCAAAGGGACACAAGACTGGAGAGTGGGTCAGGACACCCTCTTGGAAATCCCACGGGCTGGATCTAGTGCACACCTCCCTTGCCTTTTGTGCCAGTGGAGACACCCATGGTTCCGCCTAGCCCCTTCCTTGGCCCTGAAGCCATCAAGGGAAGATGGAAAGGGCCTCAGCAGCAGTGAACCCCGTCTGCCTGGGTCTGCTTCCCTCCCCCAGCAGCACGGCCAGCGGAGGGTCACCCCGTGACCTCAGGGCACCATAGTCCCCTTGCTCTGCAGAGCAGCACCGCAAGCTTGGGGCCCTCAGGGAGCACAGGGAGGGAGCCAGGAACGGCGGCCAGGCCAGCACGGACACACTCACCTGGGGAAGGCTCTCTGGGGAGCAGGGAGGACCCTGGAGAAGAGCAAGGGAGCATTTGTGTGCCAGCAGGGAGGAATGAATGAAAAAGAGAAACCTCTTTCTGCAGGCCCCAGCTCAGGGCCGGCTGCTCTGTCACCTGCCCAGGACTCCTGTGCTGGCCTGGGGAGAGGGGCTGACACTGAGGGGGCACAGTCAGTGTGTGGTGGGCATCTCCTGGACCCGAGACCAGGAGTCCTCCACTTTCACTGACCTCCATTTCCTCATGCCATGGTGAACCTCCATCCCTGGGGCTGATGGGGAGGCTGACACCCCTCCCTGCCCCCAGCAGCCGCTGTGCCCTTCAGAGGGCTGGGGCTGGGGGGTTAATGCCCAGAGCTCTGCAGCACCGTGCAGCGGGCACTGCCATGGGGCCAGCCCACACTGGGCTGCTCTGCAGGGCTGGGCTGGGGAGCAGGCAGGGGAGGTGGGAAGAGCTGGGGAGAGGCTAGGTGGGGCTGGAAGCGCCCAGGAGAGGACAACACCAATGTTAGCTTTGATGTTTGCCCATGCAGGGTGAGGACACGCTCCAGTGGGTGTGTGGTGCAGAGCCCAGACTCCTGGAAGGGAGACGAGACATGCAGCTGCAGGAGAGAGGAGGCCGGTCTGTGCCCTTGGTGGCATGGACACACCGACAAGGTGCCCCAGGGCATTCGTCACCCCCCAGCCTCTCCCATTGCATATTTTAGCACTGGCCCTCATCCCAGTTCATGGGTGGTTTTGCTCTGTGGCCATCTCCTTCCTCCTGCTGGTCTCAGTGCCTGTGTCGGGGAAGAGCCAGCCCTGCCCAGCCTCTCTTCTTACCCAGACCTTGGCAGACCCCAGAGCAGCTGTCTGTGAACCCTTGTGTGGGACATGGTTGGGCTTGGCTGGGGCCAGGCACTGGGGGCTGCGAAAGAAGGAGGGCTGGTGGGGATGGACACTGAAGGTCTGCTATGGGGACTCTGGTGGGGGACATTTCCCACACCCTGTCCTGTGCAGTGTCCGATGAGGGGGCCGTGGGAGCATGTGTTGGGCAGTGGGGCTGTGCTGGCGCAGGAACGGGTCACAGGTTGGAGCCCTAACACAACGATCAGGAGGTGGAAGCAAGGACAGGCTATGAAGGAGGAATTTAGAAAGATGACCTGAGCGTGCAGGTCTGTGTTTCGGAAAGGCAAAGCTCACCTGGAGCTGATGGGGGCTGCAGGCGACATCAAGAGCCAAATGAAGAGCTTCAGCCACTGTGTTTGCAGTAAAAGGCTGGACAAGGCACAGGCTGCTGAATGATGAGAAGGGGTTCATAACAGCAGACACAGACGGGGCTGAGGCACTCAATGCCGCCTTTGCCTTAGTCTTTGCTAAAAAGGTCTCCCAGGCCTCTGCTCAGTGAAAGGGCTCAAGGAGGAGGAGAGCACGTATTGACAGGAACCTCAGGAAGTCCCACAAGGACAAGTGCCAGTGTCTGCCCTGCAGGGGACCCCCCTGGCAATGGCACGGGCTGGGGGCTGCCTGGCTGGGAGCAGCTCTGTGGGAAAGGTCTTGGTGGGCAGGGAGCTGGACAGGAGGCCCCGCGTGCCCTGGCAGCAAGGGAGGCCAGCAGGGCCCTGGGCTCTACGACCAGGAGCACGGCCAGGAGATGGAGGGAAGGGACTCTCCCCCTCTACTGGAACTTGTTAGACCACATCTGGAAGACTGTGTCCACTTTCCGCAACCCCAGTGCTGGAAAGGTGTTGGCAAGCTGGAGCGGGTTTAGTGAAGGGCCCTGAAGATGCTCAGGGGGCTGGATCACTTTCCCTGTGAGGAAAGGCTGATGAACCTGGGCTTGTTCATCCTGGAGAAGGCATGGCTGAGGGGCACCTCACAGCAAGGGAGCCCTCACCTTTTTTCACCAGAAGGCCAGCCATGCATTGGAACAAGCACTGGTCACCCTGGGAGAAGGCACAGTCCTCCGTCCTTGCAGGTTTTCAAGACCCAACTCGATTAAGCTCTGAACAACCAGGTCCTGAATGTACACCTGACCCTGCTTTGAACAGATGGTTGGACTACAGACCTCTCTCTTTTAATGCTGCAGGCCTGATTATGATAGAAATGGTCAGACAATTTTGACAAAAACACAAAACAATGAAGAAGTAAAGAAAAAGATCTAAAGGGCAGAAATAGTTTAGTATAATTTTCATCTTTTGAAATTCTTTGTGTTCTTGTCCTCCTTGTTTTGGTTCATTCTGATTTAATATAGCAGTCTTTGGGGGATTTTGTGACCTTTTCTTTTTTTAGAAGGAAAAGCCATTTCCCAAACGGATCTGGGATGCAGCTACAGGGACACAGATGCCTCCAGTCACAGGGACACCGGCGCCTGGTGCCAGTTCAGGTGCCCTGGGACCCTCTGCCCGGCCTCTATCAGCAGCCTCCGAGGGGCTCTGGTCTTCTGCAGGAGACCTCCTGCCCTGTCTGACAGCGGCCAGTCCCAGGCAAACACCTCGCCTACACTGGGACCTCTACAAGTGGGACTTCGTGTCCATGGTCAGACAGCTGAGCTCTGCCTGGAAAGAGGAAGAACTGCTTGCAATTTTAAAAGCACGTGAGCACCTTTTCACCAGCTGAGATAACTGAATACTTTTACTCAAATTGACAATGTTTTCCTACCATGCCAAAATGGGAATTTCCAGGAAGTATATCAATTGCAGGAGAAGAAATATGCACCTTCCCTTGTACTTGCATTGCTGAGACTCTGGCCATTATACCATGTATTTAATCTCCCAAATCTTTCCACTTGTCCTGATGAAACGACCACTCTACAGGCATCTTCTCAGCAGACTATCTGGACCTGTGCCTTTCCATTGCTCTCCTGTTCCACCTCCCTTACTCCTTGCTCAGCCAGATCCCTCTCAACCCCAGGTGCTGCTTTGAGCTTCAGGGAGTTACAAGCCTGCCCTTGTCTCTCAGCAGTCTAATTGACTCTTCAGCCAACTCCTACATTCTGTTTATATCTATCCTCTCCTATCACTCTGTCTAAAAACATTTCCAGTGAGGTTACCCCGTGTGGGTGGTGAACCTCACTGGAGGCAGCTTGAATGGAGCATAGAGTTTGAGGAGTGTGGTTGGTTGGTCGTTAAATTTTACCAGCTTTCCTTCTGTTTGGTGGCAATGAAGGGAAAAGCCTGCTGTGCCTCTGTGCAGCCAGGTCTCTAAGGAAAGCAGGTGGGAGTTGGTGCAAAAGAGGCTGTAACCTCCAGCTGCAGACTTGAGTGGAGAAGTCTGATGTCAGGAGAAGTGATGCGAGTCCCAGGCGGCCCATGAGAGAAAGGGTGGGGCTGGGGAGGTGAGGAGGAAATGTTGTCCAGCAGTGCCTGACCTCAAGGAGCCTGCTTTTCCTATTTCATTAGGAAATCTTCTGCATCAATATCAATTGGAAAAATGTTGAGAACACTTTTTGCTGTGAGTGGAAAAAAGTAAAAAAAGAAAGACTTCAAAGGAGAAATTCTTTTTTTACTAGCTGTTCATACGATTATATCTCTTAACCGCACTCCTGAAACCTCTCCAATTAGCTGCCCAGGTCTTGAACACTCGCAGAAAATAATGGGAAGAGACATGCTTCTTGTGTTTTAACGAGACCCATGGTGTATTTGGTGCTTGAGTCCATGAACCTCAGACACTGAGAGGAAGTTGAAGAAACCTCTCAAGAAGCCAAAGTCAGATGCCAACTCCGAAGTTTCTTGGAGCCTTAATGGGTCCCGCTGAGGGACATTACGGACAAATCCTCCCCAGGGGCTGCTTAGAGCAGAAAACAGGAGAAAGTGATGACAAGTAGACAAAGGCAATGTAAAGGAACAGATTCTGAGTAAACTTTCACGTGTTCCTTGAAGGCAAAGGGCCAAGCCCTGACCCCCAGCCCCTGGGAACGGAGATCCTGTCCCTCACATGTTGCTTCAGGCTCTTCCTGGGGCACTGCAATGCAGGGATGTGCAATTGCCAATTGCAGGACTATGGTACTGTTGTGGTGTAACACCAGCCAGCAACTAAGCACTACGCCAGCCGCTCGCTCACTCCTCCACACCCAGTGGGATGGGGGAGAGAATAGGAAAACATAAACCCTCATGGGTTAATATAAAGACAGTTTAATAGGAGAGAAAGGAATGAAAAAATAATGATAATAATAATACGATAATAGTAATACTTAAAAGAATCAGAACTATACAAAAACAAGTGATGTGCAATGCAATTGCTCAGCACTCACCGAACCGATGCCCAGGTAGTTTCCTGAGTCGCAATCTGCCCCTCCCAGCCAACTCCCCCCCACTTTATATACTGGGCATGATGTCATATGGTATGGAATAGCCCTTTGGACAGTTTGGGTCAGCTGCCCTGGCTTTGTCCCCTCCCAACTCCTTGTGCCCCTCCAGCCTTCTTGCTGGCTGGGCATGAGAAGCTGAAAAATCCTTGGCTTAGGATAAACACTACTTAGCAACAACTAAAAACAGCAGTGTGTTATCAACATTATTTTCCTGCTAAATCCAAAACACTGCACTATACCAGCTACTAGGAAGAAAATTAACTCTATCCGAGCCGAAACCAGGACAGGTACAATGCTTATGGGTCTCTCCTGCATGGGGCGAATGGGAATGAGGTCCTGGTGCCATAGGTTAAAGCGTTCCTCGTAGGCCCTGGTGTTGAGATAACAGCCACAGCCAAGGGGAGAAAGACCTTGGCTCTCTTGGCGGCTTTTAGCCTTGCCCAAGCCCTCGATCAGCATAACCACTGGCTGTCCTATGGTGTCCCACACCTGGGCCTCTTTCCCTGCAGGCTGTAGACATCCACCTTGCTTCCTCCACCTTGCTCTCATCTGAGCATCTCACTACCCTTACTGACATCTCTCCATCCTCCCTGGACGTTCCTTCAAACACAAAGCCACGGACTATTCCAGATTTCCCTCAGGGTGGCCGATAGACCACAGCACTGCCCTTGGAGTGACATTTCATTCTCCTCATATCCAGTCTCCAACCTCCCAAGCTGCACTTAGTGGCATTCTTTCTTTCTCCATGCTCTTTTCCACTACGAGGAAAAGCTCCATCACCTCTTAAGCCATCTTCAATCACTCTCAGACTACTTCTGTACTGCCTCCATGCCACTGGGCCAAAGAAGCCCAGGTCCCTCGGTCCCTCTTACACAGGTCATGTGCTTGAGGCCCAAACTTCCCACCTTGGCAGACTTCCCCTGGACACTGTCCAGTTCTCCCCCACTCCTCCCAAATGGGGAGCCGCACACTGGGATACACCCATGTGTGGGTGCTGTGCTGCTTTTGGCTGGGATAGAGTTTCGTTTTCTTCATAGTAGCTAGTACGGGGCTATGTTTGGATTTGTGCTGGGAAAACAGTGTTGCTAACACAGGGATGTTTTAGTTCACTGCTGAGCAGTGCTTTACACAGAGTCAAGGCCTTTTCTGCTCCTAACACCACCTCATCAGTGAGCAGGCTGGGGGTTCACAAGAAGCTGAGAGAAGAAAAAAGCCGGGACAGATGACCCTAAACTGACCAAAAGTGATATTCCAAAACCATATGATTTCATGCTCAGCAATAAAAAGCTGGAGGAAGAAGAAGGAAGGGGACGTTCAGAGTGACGGCATTAGTCTTCCCAGTAACCGTGATGGAGACCTGCTTTCTTAGAGGCTGCACTGAACATGTGGACTGCCAATGGGAAGGAGTGAATGAGTTCCTTATTTTTCTTTACTTGTGCACGGCTTTTGCTTTTACCTGTCAAAACAGTCTTTTATCTGAACCCACGCGTTTTCTCACTTCTACCCTTTCATTCTCTCCCTCATCCCACCAGGGGGGAGTGAGCAAGCCATCAGCTATCACTTACATAACAAGCACCTGCACAAAAACAGGGGCCTACCCCTACCCTTTCACCTTCTCAGGCAACATGCGATGTCACAAGCAGTCTGCACATGCCGGAATCCTGCTCCGCACCTATTGGCTCCTCAGCCAACAGTGGCTTTACAGGGAAACAGGAACACATCAGGGGCATACTTCTGTCCTATCACCTAATCACCCACCCTTACATCACAAACAGCTGCACAAGCCAGCTGCATAGTCCTGGCCTATCAGCTACTCAGCCATCACTGACAACACATGCACTGCACAAACCAGGGATGGTTCTCCTGCCCTATCAACTACTTGGGAACATGACATCACAAAGCAGCTGCAAGCCAAGGGCCAGCTTCTGCCTTAGCACCTACTCACCCACCTAGCACATCACAACAACCTGCACAACCCACCTGCATGCTCCTGCCTAAACAGCTGCACAGCCACCAGGCACGTCCCAGCACCTTGCACTGGCCACCTCTCCAGTCCTGCCCATTCACCTACTTAGCCACACTCACAGCACAAGCACCTCGACCAGCCACGGGCTTGCTTCCGCCCTAGCACCTGCTCACCCACCTAGGACATCACAACAAGCTGCACAAACCCACCTGCACGCTCTGCCCTAACAGCTACCCAGCAAGCATTCACATCACAAGCACCTCTAAAAGCCACCTCTTCAGTCCTTCCCATTCACCTACTCAGGCACCACGCACATCAACAAGGACCTCGACAAGCGGGGCCTGCCACTGCCTTAGCACCTCCTCAGCCCACCTCTGACATCGCACCTACCTCCACAAGCCACCACCTTGCTCCTGACACAGCAACTACCCAACCACTTGCGACACCCAAAGCACCTGCACATCAAGCTTCCTGCTCCAGCCCTACCACCTACGCAGGCCCATCTCACCTCGCAAGCACATCAAACAAGCCAACTGCCTCCTTCCACCCTATCCCCCACTAACAGCAACGGCGTGCTTTACGCCCAGCCACCAACAAAGCACCATGCAGCTGCTTGCTCACTCCTCCCTCCGGCGGCATGCGGACGACAAAAATACAACCAAAGCCTCGCGAGTCCACACAAGGACACGGACGGATCACTCAACAATTATGCTCACAGGCAAAAAACAGACTCCACTTGCGGAAAAAAACACATCCATTAAGTTCCGACCAAGCAAAATCACACTAGCAGGAGGAGAAAAGAGAACCAGATCTTAAAAACACACGTTCCCCCACCCCTCCCTTCTTCCTGCCCTCACCTGTGCTCACCATACCTCCACCTCCTCCCACAGCGCACCAGGGCAACGGCTAATGGGGCTTGCACGCACTTCATCCCACATTGGCTCTGACGCTCCTTTCTCCTCAGGGGAGGGCTCCTCACACTCTTCCGCTGCTCCACCGTGGGATGCCTCTCACGGGGATCAGCCCTCCATGACCTTCTCCATCACCACTCCTTGCCGCGCACTCCCTGCAGGCCTCCACCACCTGCTCCAGCGTGGCCTTTCCCACGCACTCACGGCCGCCTTTGGGCCCACACACCGGCTCCACCCTCGTGTCCTCCACAACCTGCAGGGAATCTCTCATCCACCATTAGCCTCCATGGCCTGCAGGGACATGATATCCAGGGATGGCTACCTGTGCAACTCAGCTGTCTCCAGGGGAGGCCAAAACACTCTGGACGTTCCTCGGACGAGTCCTGAGGAGCTACCGGGGCATAGACCTGCCTCCAACACAAAGAAAACTCTTCAGCTAACGGAAGAGGAAATTGTGCTGCTGCTACCTGGGACTTTAGCTGCCTGTCAGGAAACTCAAAACACCTGGCAGATGTCTGGGAAAAGTCCTGACGCAAAAACAGGAATGCACCTGCCCCCAACATACACAATGCTCTTTGCGTAGCTACCTTAGAAGATTCTGGGGCTGCTACCTGGGAAGTCGCTGTCTCCAAAGGAAACCAAAAGACTCCTGGATATTCCTGGGAGGAGTTCCAGAGAGCTACCGGGCATGGACCTGCCTCCAACATGCACCAAACTCTTGGGGGATCTACCCTGGTGGAGTCTGGGGCTGCTGCCCAGGCCTTCAGCTCCCTCCACAGCAGGAAAACACGTTGGCAATGCCTGAGAAGAGTCCTGGGGAGCTACAGGGCATGGACCTGCTTCCCATTTCTATCAGCAATCAGTCATGATTGGAGCAAGGGCAAAGCCTGTATATTTCAAATGCATTTGAGTTACATGACTCTTCAACATACGCCATGACACCATTTCACTAGACTGAAGGCTGACAGCAGTGTACCAGGACACTCCTTTCTGGACACCTCACTCCTGGGTAGAAATCCTAGACGCTTCCTTTAAGGACAGAAACCCAAAGAGCTAAAAGAAGTTCTTTAAAGTCAGCACAGCAAAGAAAAAGCAAGCAAGCAAACAAAAACGGCAGGGAAACCCCTGAGGCACTAATGAGGAACAAAGGGTCTCCCTTTGGGAGTCCACTACCCCTCACAAAAGGACAAGTGGCTTAAAAAGAGATTCCTGCAAAGAAACGGCATCGAAGATAACCTTGATAACGCCAGCACAAGTGACCGCCGTGGAAACGGCAGCGCTGACCCTTCTCCTGCTCCTCCTACGAGCTCTTCGCCAGCCACGTGAAGATGCAAAACCAAGCATGAACGAATCAGATCTGAGAAGAGCCTGGCCCCAAAAATTAAAAATGATCAGGAAGTCTGTTTGAAATACGGCTTCACATCCACTATCGTGGATGAGGAACCTCGCCTTAAGCACATGTCGTGCCTTGAGATAGGAGCTAAGGACAGTATGAAGTTACCCCCACGAGCAGATGTTCAAAACCAAAGCACCCAGAACACGCAGACAATCCTGCACCATGTTTTCAGCGATGTTTCAAGTCACGTGATACTCAGTCCACGACTTTACAAAACATCATTAAACTTAACGATAGCAGCCTCCTTGCAGGTTGCTTACTCAAAAGCAAAAACCAAAAAGCCACGTACCCTCGGGGAAACCCTTGTCCTTCCGGGTGGCTGCTGTCTTCCCACGGCTCTTCCTCAAAGCAGGACAAATGACCGTGAATTTGGCAGTCCACACAAATTACGAAGCACACTTACTCCTCCGACAGTCATTACCTATGGGCCAGAAGTCCTCCCACACCCCAGAAGTGCCCATTACTCCTCCAGCAGTCATCCGCTATGGACCGCAAGTCCTCCAGACCTACCTACCTACCTACCTACCCACCTACCCACCCACCTACCGACTTACTGGAAATGAGTTGGACCACAGCAGAAGTGACACTGGCCAGCCGGTCACACACACCAGACCACAAATGGTAGTTACAAGACAGAAAACACAACATAAACCACCAGAACTGTAAAAAAAAGCCAACCCGAAGCCACAGCATACACAAATCAAAGGCCCCTCTCCAAACCCTAAACAGGCAAACAAGCTAAAAAAGGACTCTCCAAAAAAGCAATCCACCCAGAACACAAGAGAAGCCAAAAATAACATAACCCCAGGAACCCAGGCCCAACAAACCCAGATCCTCTCCAGAACAATAGCACGCTTTAATCCTGACTCGCTTAAACTCTGGCATCCCAGAACCCTACCACTCTGTAACCCTTGCACACTGTCACCCTAGCATCCCAGAACCCTAGCACACTGTAGCCCGAAGATATCCAAAAAATGAACCCAAACTCCCTGGAGATCTCCGGCTGGGCCTTCAGGTGGCCCCGGCTCTCAGAAGTCACAACTTTGAAATGGGAATGGGACAGCATCCCTCTTCACATCACCTGTCACCCCCGGAAAAAGTGCCTGCCTTAAACACTCCCGGGGAGAAAGGCTGGGGCACTTGGAGACTTTCAACTGGCCCGCCATCACCACGGGGCTTCAGCTCATCATTTCTGTGTCAGAGCCACCAAGCACATCAGCCCGTCCTCCCTGAGACACCCCTTGGGGCAGCCGTCCCAGAGCCAGGCGGCTGATATGGCCTTTGCTGATGGGGAGGTGCTTCCTGGGAGCAGGATCTCTCCTGGGGGCATGGGGAAACTCTCTCAGGCCTGGATGCCTGAGAAACAGCTCTGCGCTGCTCCATCTCTCACCAAAAACCAGGGGCAGAGGAAGGCTGCTTTGCTGGCCTCCAAGACAATCAGCTCACCTGGGATGCTCTGTGGCCATGCGTGCCTTTGCTGTCAGGTGGGTCTCAGCTTCAGCAGCGCTCCGCAAACATCTGTCACCTCCCTGCAGGATGCTCTCCAGTGCACAGCATGTCTCCACTGGCTCTCCCTGGGGACAAAGCTCGAAAAGGAGCAATTTGCTTTTCTTTCCCCCACTCCCAAAGAGCTGCGCAAGAGACCTGCCACCCCCAAATCAGCTGTGTGACAGGGACACCCGTCGGCTGGCTGCGCCTTCTCTCTTTCTCTCTGGGCCTCTCGCCTGCTCCCCAGCCCTTTTCACTCTTCCTCCGGCTCCAGCCTGGAGGCCATCGCTGTTCTGTCCTTCGCCCTCCCTCTCCTGACCCGCATCCTTCTCTTGTTTCTCAGTCTCCGGATTGTTTCCCGCCCTTCTCTTGCTCTCTGTCCTGCTCTCTGTCCCCTGCCTCTCCCTTTCTCTCTCTCAGCCTTTCCCCTCTGTGCCTCTGTCCTGCTCCCTGTCCCATTTCTCTGTCACTCCGCTCTCCTGCTGCCTTTTCCGTCTATCTGTCCCTCCGTCCCACTCCCTCACCCTGCCCGTGTCGCTCCCTCTGTCTGTCCTTCCTCCTGCCCTCCTCTGCCCTCTCTCCCTCTGTCCTGCTGCTCATCACCATATTCCTGGCTGCCCCCTGCCCCCTTCCCCTCCATCCCCTTCTCCCTGGCCCTGGGCCCGCTCCTCACCAGGGGTTTCCTTTCTCCACTCCCTGACCAGCTCCTGCTTTCTTCCCGCCGTCCCTCTGTCCTGCTCCCGTCCCTCTCCTGCCACTCCTCCGCCCCACCCCACCCCTCTCTGCCCCTCTGTCCCTCTCTCCTCCTCCTCCTCCCTGCTCCACCAAGGCTCTGGGACTGGGACTGGGGCTGCCCCGGGAGGCGGCCATGGGGCCTGTGGAGGAGTGGGGTCCAGCCGGGGGACGGTGTCCCCGCAGGGTCAGACAGGAGGAAGGAGCGCCCAGTGGCATGCCAGGGCTGTAGTCCTGGGGTACTGGGCTCTGGGTGGCCATGTTGGTTCCCAGGGCATGCTGGGAGCTGTAGTTTCCAGCACTCGCTTCCTAGTGGCCATGTTGTTCTCAGGTAAAGTGGAAGGCACAGTCTCTGCTCCAGCCACGGCCCCGTGCCATTCCCTGCCAGCTTTGTGCGGTTCCTTGTGGGGCTCCTGCCGTGCTCCCACAGGGAAGGTGCCAGGACTGAAAACTCTTGCTGGCCCTCACCTTCCCTTGGCAGCCCTTTCACAGCCCCACCAGCGCTGGGCTCGGGGCTTGCTTAGCAACATAACGCTCCCCTCATTCTCTCAGTCTTGCCAGAGCTTCCCATTTCTATCAGCAATCAGTGATCGAGTGTTGTGGAAGGTGGCAAAGCAGAGCTAGGGACCATGCAGACCACACCCGAACGAGACCTAAACAGCATGTGGCAATAATGGCATAAGGCTGTTAGGCTGTAATAGCACAGGAACGTATAGAAATTAGAGAGGCTGTTAATATGTTTTGTAGGGCTTTAAGGACTTTGTTTAGCTGCTTAAAAGTAGTCCTTCATGATAAAGCAGGACTCATAACTTGCTAATGCTGTTGCTTAACGTTCACCTATAATCTGATGGCAGGAGTAAGAGATT
The DNA here is from genome assembly GCF_018139145.2 of Gymnogyps californianus. Lineage (NCBI taxonomy): Eukaryota > Metazoa > Chordata > Aves > Accipitriformes > Cathartidae > Gymnogyps > Gymnogyps californianus. The sequence continues at coordinate 5,760 of NW_026114194.1, read as the reverse complement.
TGGAAAGCCCCAGAGCCAGTTTGCCCCAGGAAAAGGAGACATAGTAACAAGTAGCCTAAAACACAGCAGGAAGAACCAGCCGAGAGACGAGAAAAAGCACCCAATGAGAGAGAAGATGACCCCAGACTCGATCTTACCATTGGGCCAGACTATGGTGTGAGGGGTGGGAATTTAGATTGTAAGGGCATAATTGCCCAGGGATTGTGGTGTTCAGGTTCCCTCTCCAGAGACAGCCAGCTTGAGCTGTCTGAATTTGGGCACCATAGATAGAGTAAATTAGGCTTTTATTTTGAAGGCCTTGATTAGAGAGTCTGCTTTGGGGAACCTTGGCTGGAGCCTGAGGGAAGAAGAAGCGCCCGAGGGTGAGTGTGTGTGTGTGTGAGGAGTCGAAAGGGGCACCCGTCGGCTCACTGGAGTCGCCCGCTGCGAAGGGACGCCGGTCCTAGCAGTTAAAGTCTCGGGTGGTGTGTGTGCGACTCCTTGATTGGTGTGTGAATGCTCGGGCAGCGGCTTCCCCCTTAACAGTTTGGCACCCCAGATGGGACCCTAGGTCACTCTCGGAACCTCTTGGATCCAAACCTCTGACTGGCAGCACAGGGTGAGTTCACCCGAGGATTTTGGACACGGGACGCACCGAATCGCTCGAGTGGTGAGTGTTAAATCCCTTAAATCTAAATTCAATATAGGGAAAAGGACAGAATTCGGGGGGGGTTCAAGTCCCGCCCGAGGTGCTAGCCTGATCAGCATAAATCGCACACAAGTTTGTACGCAGTCTGATCAACAGAAGACGTCTGATTAAAAGGGGGGTTCGAGTCCTGCCCAGATTAGAGGGTTTTTGAGAGATTTTAAAGGGGGGGTTGAGTCCCACCCGGATTAAATCATGAGTAACGTAACTGGAGTAGAGAGGGAGACGCCCTTAGTAGAGATATTACAAAACTGGGAAAAAATCTGTGGTGCAAATTCACTACTGAAGGAGGACGCAGTAGTTCTATGTCAACAATGGTGGCCATTCATCACCCGCCATGGAGATATTGAAGATCAGTGGCCACCACAAGGGAGTTTTGACCAACATCGACTGACCTTTGTGCGAGACCAACTTCAGTACCGGTTCCCGGGACACATGGATTATTGGTATGTGTGGGATGAATGGGTGCGGGAGAGACAACATCCAGGGAGGCAAAAGGGGCTGAGGGAAAAACTAACCTGTAAGGTAACTTTGGCCGTAGGTAAGGCTACAGCCCCGAACGACGACCAGACAAGGCCCTCCCCGACTCCTGCCCCACCTTACAGTCCCTGTACCGACCCCCCCAGACCTTCCTGTAGCAAGGGTGGGACTTTGCCCCATGGTTTCAAATGTTTTGACTAATCTGGCCGCTTTACGGCCAGGGGGTGACTATGCATGCCCCACATCGACGGTTTATACTAATCCATCGTGGAACCCAAATGATTTAGCCTTATGGGGGTGTACAATGCCAAGATTAAGGGAGGATGCAGAAACACGGGCGCAGTTATTGTCAAATCTCTGCACGGGACACAATCCTAACCGGGGGGACACCCAAATCTTATTCCGAGAATCATTCTGCCCAGATGAAAGAGAGAAGGTATTAACTAAGGATGCGGAATTAGCACGACAGGTGGGAGGAGGGAGAAATCCGTGGCCGACACTAAATCCGAACGGGAACTATAATATGGCCGGAGACAGAGCCCATTGCCAAACAGCCCTAAGAAATTTAATAGAGGCAATTGGAGCATGTGGAGAACGTAGGGTGATGTTCACAGAAGACGATGTTAAATTTTACCTGGCAGAATTAGCACTTGCTTTAGACCATGTACATAGTGGTGGAATAATATACCGGGACCTAAAACCAGAAAACATCCTTCTTGATGAGGAAGGACATATCAAATTAGCAGATTTTGGCTTAAGTGAGGTGTCAATTGATCTGAAAAAAAAGCCTTCTCTTTCTGTGCAACAGTGGAATATATGGCGCCAGAAGTCATTAAGAGCGGAGGCCTTACACGGAGCGCAGACTGGTGGTCTTTTGGTGTTGTAATGTTTGAAATGCTCACTGGTACTCTGCCTTTCCAAGGGAAAGACAGAAAAGAAACCATGACACTGATTCTCGAGGCCAAACTTGGAATGCCCCAGTTCTTGAGCCCGGAAGCAGAGAGTCTTCTGCGAATGCTCTTCAAAAGAAACCCAGCAAACAGATTAGGAGCAGGCCTAGATGGAGTTGAAGAAATTAAGAGGCATGCATTCTTTTCCAAAATAGATTGGATAAATTGTACAGGAGAGAATTGATCCCCCTTTTAAACCTGCAACTGGCAGACCTGAAGATACGTTTTATTTTGACCCTGAGTTTACAGCAAAAACTCCAGAAGATTTGCCTGGTCTCCCACCTAGTGCTAATGCGCATCAACTTGTTCGGGGATTTAGTTCTGTAGCTATTGCATCAAATGACGAAAGCCAGGCAGTGCAGACAGTTGGAGTGCATTCCGTTGTCCAGCAGTTGCACAGGAACAGCATTCAGTTTACTGATAGATACGAAGTGAAGGAAGATATCAGAGTTGGGTCTTACTCTGTCTATAAGAGATGTATTCATAAAGCTTTAAACAGGAATATGCTGTAAAGATTATAGACAAGAGTAAGAGATCCAACAGAGGAGATTGAAATCCTACTGCGCTATGGCCACCATCCAAATATTATTACCCTAAAAGATGTGCATGATGATGGAAAATACGCATACATAGTAACAGAACTTACGAAAGGAGGGCAACTGCTGGATAAAATTCATAGACAAATTTTTTTCTCGGAACGAGAAGCTAGTGCCGTTCTGTTCACAATAACAAGAACGGTTGAGTACCTCCATGCGCAAGGGGTTGTTCATGGAGAGCTGAAGCCTAGCAATATTCTTTATGTTGATGAATCTGGTAATCCAGAATCCATTCGACTTTGTGAATTTGGCCTTGCAAAACAACTACGAGTAGAAAATGGTCTTCTGAGGAGTCCATGTTACACAGCAAGTTTTGCTGCACCAGAGGTTTTACAGAGGCAAGGTTACGATGCTGCATGGGACATATGGAGCCTTGGTGTTCTACTTTATACCATGCTTGCTGGCTACCCTCCTTTTGTAACTGGTCCTGATGATACCCCAGAGGAGATTTTGGCCCGAATAGGTAGCGGGAAGTTGTCTCTCAGCGGTGGTTATTGGAATACCGTTTCAGATACAGCTAAGGACCTTCTTTCAAAAATGCTTCATGTTAACCCACATCAAAGACTGACTGCAGCCCAAGTCCTCAGTCACCCCTGGATAGTTTGCTGTGACCAGTTGCCTCAATACCAGCTAAACAGGCAGGATGCTCCCCATGTAGTGAAGGGTGCAAGAGCAGCAGCTTACTCTGCTTTGACTCGTAATCAGTCACCAGTTTTGGGAGCCAGTCGGCCATTCTCCTCTTGCTCAGAGCATTATTTTTCATAAGGAATGGGTTTTTTAATCCCCTAAAATATTCTTTGTTACAGGTAGAGATGGACAGTTTATGTTAAGCGCTTAGCTTAAACAGTTTCTATTAGCACTATATACTTTGTGCCATCCAACATCTTGTATGTTTTTGTAAACAGTTCACAAGCAGTACAGTTCCGTGCTGTTTTCTTTAATGTATACATGCCTTGTTTTACTTAGATATTGTTAATCCTTTTGACAATTAAGTCTGATTAAACAGGTCACCTGGATTAGTCAGCATTGTTGGACAGCTCTAAAAGAAGGCTCACCGTTAAACAGCTATTGAATGTAATGCTATGAAGATGTGTTTCTCCTTGCCTGTGCCTTTTCTACATTTCTGTGGTTTGGATGCTGCATGTCATGTTATGAAAATCAGGATACTGTTTATAGTATTGGAAATGTAAACAGTGGATCTCTCACGATACACCACTCACTTGCGATGGACATTTTGATAGAAATTGGTTAGCCATTGGACTCCCTGTGTGTATGGTTTCTTCCTTTTTTGCCCCCCTTTTTGGCTTGTCTATTGTTTGTTGTTTAATCATGGTTTTTATGGACTGAGTTCTTCAAATTACAGCCTATGATGTATACTTTTAAGCCCATGGTTGAAATAGACACTACTGAGTTTTGAGCACTGGGGAATCCATCCCAGTATTCCAGTTCTCCAAAAGAAAACTAGTGCATTTCAGGAATAAGTTGCCAGAAGCCGCAGTTTTGCAACGGTTTCTCTGGCTGCAGCATACACCCTGCTTAAAGGGGAAGGTGGGCAGGGTCAGGAGGTGCTGCTTGGCTAAGGTGTTCTGCTCTCTGATTGCACTTTCTCTTCACTGTATGCTGCTAACTGTTTTAAGAACCAAAAGTTATTTCTTAAGTAAGCTTTTTTCCTCTCTTGCCTCTGCACGTACCTGCCCTATCTCTATCTCGGTCTCAGAGACTTGCCCTCTGTTTTGGATGGAGGGGTGGAAGAGTGTTTAGTTAACCTGTGTGGCAGGTGCACCCGCCCCGATAGAGACCGAAACTTGTGGAGGTGGCTCTGAGCCCTTATAAGGGAAACATATTGGGATTCGATATGCTGGCAGGCAAACGATGGTACCTACCTCATTTTTGTCCTACGGGACCATTAACGGGCGACGCTCCCAAACCGGACAAGCAAAAGGGCCAGTTCCCATTGAGAACATACAGGCCAACCCGTCATGGTAAAACTGCCCTCTGTTGGCACTGTACCCACGATCCTGGCGAAACCCAGAGGCTTACATGCCTGGGAGGCCTTAGATAGGAAAGGGAAAGGCCATCGCATAAGTACTCGATGGATAATTCCTAATTTCTGAGACCCGGTCCCAAGGCCCGAGGTGCAATTTGTGTCCTCTTGCAGGACTATGGAAAAGCAAACTATTCGGACACTCCCACTGATGGCAGTAACAACAGCGGGCATGGACAACAAGAACCTGGACAGCAAGGTGGTGGCTCAACTGATAGTGGGATTTGCACGTATGGTGAACTTAACTTCAATAACAGCCTGTCTGCCAGCCCTAAGTCAGTAGAGGAGCCCCTACCAATCTTTGTGCAAACCACTAATATATCACTAACCCTTGAACTCCCATGGCAACAGTGCAATAATTCCAGCCGGGCCTGGGGAACGGATGGAAAGGATGGAGGTCACACTCATACCATCTATAGCTGGTCACCTGGCGCAATAAATGCCAATTCAATATGGAAGGCAAAGTGTAATTACCTCTTCCTACCCCCTAATAACGCCACGGGGTGGAGTTTTAATGGTACAATGCCATGCTTTAATGTTCCCTGGGGAATTACTGAACATCATGACCAATGGAAAACAGATGATCATTCCCTGCAATATACTGAACTGTTAAACGCCACCTGGTGTATTAAACACCCCGAGAGTAATGGTAGCAATTGCCCCAACGCTTGTCAAGAACCAGGGTTCAAGGGAGCCTGGGAAAAACATCCCCTCAATTGCACATGGGGACCTGACTGGATTGCGCAAAGGAATGGGGCACCACCAGTAAAAAAAAAAAACAACACTTTGGGACTGCCAAACAGAAATGCAATGTAAAAACATAGATAAAAGGCCATTATTGTGATGATACATGCCCCGCCCCATTCAGGAAGCTTTGGTACAGGGCTGTCTGTGTAGTAATACCAGCTATGTGTGGCCCACTGCCCTAAAATGTAACGCTTATGGGGACTGTCCTCTCATGCCCCCACACAAGGCATATGCCAAACATCTGATGTGCCCGCCCTC
>NW_026114193.1:0-27513 GCF_018139145.2 Gymnogyps californianus | reverse complement strand
AAGCAGATACAGTCTGGACATGGTAAAAGGAGTGTGCCTCCTCATCAGTGCCAGCCAGTGTGCATCCTCCAGGCACTGTGCTTGTTCCTGTGCAGCCCTCACCACAGCACAAGTGAACTTGGTCCTTTTCCTAGACCTGGTGCGTGCTAGATGCTTGGGTTATTCAGGTGAGGAACAGTGACATCTGATTGTGTTTATGAAGCTTCAGTATGGCTACTCAGGTTTCCAGCTTCAGTCTGTCACATGCTGGAGCATAAAATCTTTTCTTGGGAAGAACAATAGGTCTGTATGATACCCCTATTCTCCTTTCCTAACCCACTTCATTGCCTTCAGAGGCTGTACAGCAAAGGCAGATGGCTCAGAAGATGATCCATGTTCCCCATTCTTAGCAATATCTCCCAGACATATTTGGACTGCAGTCCCTTTCAGTACCAAACATAGTTCCATAACGCCAACCCTGGATGACTACCTGAAATAATGCACAGCATTTGTGATACCATAGAAAGGATATGGTGAACCTCAGCTTAACTGGTGAAGCTCAGTTTGAGAAATGCTAACTGGAGACAGCAATACTCCTAAAAACATCTCTCAGTTGAATGAAGGGCAGAAGCAATTTGAAAGAAAAGATACTGTGTGTCATGACAAGGTAAATCATTATTTTTATCTTCAGAAAAAGAACACTTGTTTATCATTCATACAGAAGAAAACTCAGTGACTGAGACAAGACAATTTTTTGTATCATAACTCAGTAACTTTTATCACATTGTAAACAGGAGGCAGGAAATGAAGGAAACACGCAGGCTAAAAATGATAGCAAGTGGCAGTCCTGACTTCTCCAAAGAAAATGATGCGTTGTAAAGATCAGTCTAACTTGCTTCTTAGGAAAACATTTATCAGAAAAAAAGGAGAACTTACAGAGATGCTTCTGACTCACTGTAGCAGGCAGGGCCTGCTTCATGTTGTGCAATTCCCTTGTGAACTCTTCAACACAGCCCAAGTAAATAACTGGATGAAGAGCACAAACTACCATCTGAGAAGAAAATGATAGAAACGCACGTGACATGGTAGACATTGGATACACAGGAGCTGGCCAAACAAATGAAGACTGTTATGAATCTCTTTGAGCCATCTGAGAGATGTTAAAACTGTTGACTAACAAGCTCTCCAGCTTGCAATGTAGTATGGTGTGCCCTTGACCATGAAGAGGTTTCAGTAGTTTAAGGAGCAAAAGTCAAGGGCTGACTGAATTTTCTTGAGACATTCACCTGTGTAATCTAAGCCTATATGTAAGGAATGGAGTCTGTCCCTCTGCTTTGGCTCTTGGGGCGTCACATTCTCCAAGTGCTATTATTAAAAAAAAGAGTAACTTGTGAATTAAAGTGTTTCTTAATGGATAAGAAGCGGCTGTGTGACGCCCTTGGCTAGGAATTGGGCTTCTGAATCAGTTTTTTTGCAATGCTGGCCTTTTTCATACAAAAACTCAGGTATGCTTGAACTATTGAAGAGTGAGAAGAGTTGAGGTTGGTTTAACAGCCATTTTTCCCCTGCAAATGGGAGAGCTCTCGGCTTCTGGAATCTGTGAGAAGGTTGAATGGCCTTTTCGATCGAGATGGTGTTAGGGCCCTGAGGGCACCAATAGGCCTTAATGGCCCTGACCAGTCTCAGCTGGGATCTCCACCCACACCCTGCCACGAACTTCAGTCCTTGCCTGAGCTTTGTTTCCACCACAGCCACACACATGCCCGTGGCCATGAACCCCATTAAAAGGGACCTCAACCCATGGTATGATTTCCCAGGCTGACTTTGGACCTGTCTTTTCATTATGGACCTGCCTGGCAGTCATGGGGCAGTATCAGCTCCTCATTACCATCATTGGACCTGAATCTGACCTGCACATTGACCTTCCAGATTGACCTCAGCCCTGCCTTGTCACCATAAACTCTTCTGATAATCTGGACTTAGTTGAAGCTTGGCTATGACCTTGGGGTCTGCCATGGTCTCCTTGCTCAGGGGCTGTTGGACTGTGCCATGGCTGGTGAGGCCCTTGCCCCGCCAGCCATGGGATTCCCCTTGGCTCCCCGTCCCCACAAAGCATCATGATTCAGGAGTCACTTGTAGAACAGAAGTGGAAGAAAAGAATGAACTTTATAATAGGAGGATTTTAAGGGAAAAATAATGGATTTGGAAAAATAGAAGGATGTGTAACACAAGGGAATCAACCTGATCTTTTCTCATAATACAAATTACCTAGTAGAATTGCCAGTGAGTCACTTAATTATAGCTCATTTTTCAGGGGCTGAGGCCTTGAAGAAAGGGGTTTGGACTGTGGCTTGATGCCCAGAAGTCAACTATGTCAAAAGTAGTTCTTTCTGATGTAGGATTTCATTCAACTCAGCATTTGAGTTATAAACATAAACATCATCAAGCATTGTCAGAGTGCAGTGAGATCCATATGCTCCCTAAGGGATGGGGAGCTGGAAGCCAAGGGCAATCCCACGGCCAGTGGGGCAGGGGTCTCGCCAGCCACGGCACAGTCCCACAGCACCTGGGTGAGATGAGCAGGGCAGACCCAAAGATCGAGGTCAGGTTCAACCAAGAGTTCAAATTTTCAGGAGAATTCACAGTGATGAAGCAGGTCTGAAGTTCATTCAGGAAGTCAATGTGCAGGTCAGGGCCAAGTTTGGGGCCAGTACAGAGGATCAGATAGAGCCCCGTGATCACCAGGCAGGTCCATAATGGAGAGACAGGTCCGAGCTTAAGCTAGGGAGTTGATCTATGGGTTGGGGTCCTGATCATCAGGGTCCATGGCCGGGCACAGACATGTGCTGGTGGAGACCAGTACTCCTACAGTACTTTGGCTGTGGTGAAGACCAGTACTCCTACAATACAGCTCAGGCAGGCCCAGAGCTGGACTGAAATGAAGCCCATATGCAGGGGTTGTGGGTGGAGACCTCAGGTGACCTTGTCAGGGCCATTAAATCTTACTTAGTGCCCTCAGAGCCCTGACAGATGGCACCAAGAGACCTTGTAAATGCAGTGCAGGATCTGCTCTGTGCTCTTTGGAGGGAAGGAGTGCATGATCAGAGGCTTCTCTTTTGTGCCAGGAGTAGCCAGTCATCATCATTGCCACTCCTTCATAGCTGGCATGGGGTCCCCCTGTCATATGATGACTTGCTGCTTTTGGCTTGTGCACCAGTCAGCTCTGACATGGCCTGGTAACAGAAGCAGCAGATAACAGCTGTATATGGAGCAACATTTCTCTGTCTGACTTCCAAACTCCCAATATCCCAACAGGGAATACCTTCAGACCTTTCTAACCCCTGACAATAGTGTATGGACGGGCAGCCAGGACTCTGGCTGGTGGGGGATGTTCAGCTGCTCTGATAGATTGCATTCCAGAGTGAGTACAGAGATGGCTTTCATCCTTGTTAGTGGAGTGAAGCGCATCTTGGGTTTAAGAGGATGTCTCCTACAGGCATTCCTGGCTCTGCTCCTCCAGGCTGAAGATAGGCTCAGCACCAATGCCACAGACAGAAGTGGGAGACCTGACACCTGTGGCTGCAAGGCCGCAGGAGCATATCTCCATGTTATCTTTCTTTATCTATGCTTCTCTTTCCATCCACGGGAGGTTTCATCATGATCAGATATGTGTGCTGTCTACTTTCTTCCCCTTTCAGTTCCCTGAGTGTTGGGTTCACATGTAGATAGGAGGAAGAGAGGAGGAGTTTGGAGCTCAGCCCTTGGAGTGGGGCTCTGCTCTCCACTTGTGTCTGTGATGTACGACAGATATCCCCTGCCGTGCTTCTGCGCTAGAGGAAAAGCCAGTTTCAGTTCTGTCATCTGGGGGCTGTAGAAACTCTGTTAATCCAGATTTGTGCTTCTGTTGGCTGTGAAATGTTCTAAACTAGGCATCAGGTTCCAACCAGAGTGTGTCCTATGCTCCTGATCCCTGATGGGGCTGGCCATACTGACCAGTGTCTGGCATTTGACCTCTGACCTAAGCATTGAGGTTTCTTCCCTGGGGAAGCTCATGTACTTAAACTCTCAAAAATCTTCAGCCTGACCCACCAGTTCTCAGCTTTTGTTAAAATAATAAAATTCTGACATCAGTTGTGCTCCAATGTGTGCTCAAGACATACCCTATAATTAAGTGACTCACTGGCAATTCTACTAGGTAATTTGTATTATGAGAAAAGATCAGGTTGGTTCCCTTATTTTTCACCAAACCACTAAGCTGGTGTTACCTCACACAGCCTTCTATTTTTCAAAATAGAATAATCACCTGTTTAGAGTTTCATTATGTTGACCAACAAATTAGAATGAGCTTATATAACATTTGCTTAACACTTGTTACTTTTCCCAGGTTTCAGTCCAAGCAATCATGCTAAAATTCAGTCTGTTATGCCAATCTACAAAGTTCCCAGCCAGGTCTCTGGGCCATCTCTGTGCTTTCATCTAGGCAAGGATACAAGGCAGTTCTCATGCCCAGACTCTCCTGCCACAAAGGTTGTTTATGAATGTCTGCTACGGCTCAGGACAAAAAGTGGAGCTGTCTAGGGAAGCAGAGTGTTTGCACAGATACCTGCTCACTGAGCATTGGCAGGGCTTTTGTACACATACTAACGGCCTAAGTTTGCTTGCCCTTGAACACACTTTGAGGCGAGACTGTGGGAGGAAAAATAGACTAAAAATATGTTGTTAATCTCAGGGTATCTGACACTTGCCTGAGGATTACTGGCTAATGTTACAATTTAGGATGGTTCTCCCCTCTACCCTTGAAAGGTGCAATTAGGTGAGATAACTGAGCTGAGCCAGCAGCTTACTGCTTCTGAGCAAAAGGCTGTGATTAGCTGAAGACCTTGTCTTATCTCTGTCAATAAAGGCAATGAAAACTAGAGGATATTTCTTTGAAATTTATCTTGTTTTTTCCTTCATTCGCTCTCTTGTTGTGTGTGTGTTTAGTATGCTGGCCTTGAAGGTGATGCTGCTGAGTACAGGGTCAGAGGCGGAGGTAGAAGCTTTCCTGTGTGGAGGAGCACTTTTAGCATTTGCCATGGGTATTACTTCTTAAAGTAAATAAATCTTCTCCATTAAAGTAATAACACCCTGCTAGTTAATACACACACTTCTCCAGTGGCTAGTATGTCTCTTAACGCAGCATTAGCAGTTCAGCAAGTCAGCTTGGGATTTGTGCACAAGCATGAAGGGTGCAGGATGTTTCCCACAGACTGTGTGCAGGTGACAATGGTCGGTGGCCAAGCTGGTAACCCAGCCCGATGAAATCTTTCCTCTGCTCTGAGCATGCCGTGTCTACAACCCCAGTTCCCAGAGACTGTTGGGAAATGCAGTCCTCAAAATTTGGTTTCTCTGGTGGGCTTTTTACAGCTGGCTACAAAACTGGAATTCCACTCCTGCCTGTTGTTTCTTGGCTTTCTTGGTTTGTTTCTTTTATTGTATGCCCTCCTTCTTCTCCCCCAGGGACACAACCCTCCTTCTGTATAATTCCCCAAGTATTAGAAATCTCATCCAGCAAGTGCAACGGAGGTTTGTGTCCCTCCTTTAACCCCCTTTTTCTGTATGTCAAGACAGTGCTTTACACACTAGGCCTTAATCAGTCTCTGGTGTTCCTGTTGATGGCAGGGCACTGTATATAAGGGGCAGAAGATTTGTGGGAGAACACACACACGAGGGTGTCCAGTCCAGCCCTCTCACCCACTTGAACACTGGCAGCATATCAGCAGGGAGATCTTGGTTCTAGTCTTGTTGCCAGCAAGTCTTTCTCGCAAAATGCATAACCTGTCCTCTCTACATGAGCTGCTCTAAGCTGTTGTGCTACGACTTCATGATTTGTCAAGTTAGTTTTAAGAGAAAATAATAAGCCACATTTCTACATGCAGAGAAATAACTTTAGGATTAAAATAAGCCCAGGTAGTGTTTTGAGTCAGGAAATCCAGTTTCCAGAGATGCCAATTTCAAGGCAGCAGGAAAAGCCTTAGTGTGAGACTCTCTCTTTGGCATTTGCCAAAGATGTTTTTTGTCCTGGAGTAGTCAACATACTGGATGTGAGGAATTCTATTCTGCACCCACATAGCTTTTCTGTCAAATGAAACAGGAATTTATACACCTAATTTTTTTTTTTTTAACGTCAGTTCTGGATTTAGGCACCTAGTTCCTGGGATAAGTGCTTAGCTTTATAGCATTGAGAGTCTTTGGAGAACTTGGTTGCTGAGTTGAGGGCCCCATATATATGAAATGGTGATAATAATTCAACAGTTAAAAGTAAAAGGGAATCATTTAAAAGCTATGAAGTAGTCTTATATCACTATGATCCATTATAAGGACCACAAATTGTTTTAAATTCAGGACAATATTAACAAGATGTCTTTTATTCCACTGAAGACCCAGACATGAAAGACCTTATATAGGAGAAAAGTGAGCAGGCAAGCAGACTATCACAAAAAAAGCCCACCCCAAAACCCAGCAAAAACATAAACAAAAAAACCTCCCAAATTATTACTACCTTTTATTTGATATACAGCATATAAACATGGGCAGATCCTTTTTTCACAATCTTGCCACCAATAAATAAAAACACAAAGCAATGTTTTGATTTCAAAGTGATTCCAGCATTGCAGTTTGGACTTCCTTTCTCCTAAATAGAGCTTAACGAACATGAATATCTGCCGAAAGAAGGGAGCTTACATACAACTATGTAGAAAGTGTTCCTGTGCTCCTCTACACCCATTCCCTAAATTGGCAACAATTAGTACAAGCAACAGACTGAGAATTTTCTGGCTATGAAAGTGTTGCTTAAACACCAGTAACTTGTCCCCAAGTTACTGGCTGCAGTTCTGTTACAAACATACGCATGTCACATGCAGACCTACAAGCAGAGGGATAGTTATCCAACACACTGGAAAGTATGGGCTGGAAAAGATGATAACCCAGTGCTGTGGGGTGTTATGTGTAGGGGAGGCCAAATCACACGCAGATTTAGATATTAAAAAGGCTGCAGGAGACTGCTCAGTTTCACCCATCGTGTTCCAGTCCAGACAAATAGTGGAAAATGAAACTGTGCCAAGGACATTTTCGTTCCAGTGTGACGCAACTCATGCAGAACTGAAACCTCTCAGATGAGGTTTACAGTCTCCTTGTTGGCAGAACTGCACTGCTGGTGGCACGTGGTCTGACTACTTCAGGACTACCCCTGGTACGTCTACAAGAGCTAGCAGCTCCAGTTTGGCTGTAGTGGAGATGGAGCCCAAATATTGATTTGTGAAAGTATGTGATCTTGCAATATGAATGCACAAACTTCCTAGCTTGACACATCTTCTTTGGATTGTTTCATCTTTATTCAAAAGCAACCAGTGCAGGCAGCATTGGCACAGATTTCACACAAATCAACTTCTCGGACAGCCATGTCTGTTAGAGAGAAAAGAGAGGATTTCAATGAGAAGGCAAGAGGATTTCTTGGAGAGCAGAGCCACACATCAAGGGATTTGGAGACTCCTTTCCATTACTGTTTTATGAGTTTTAATGTTCCTTGAAATTATTACTGGTATAAGTAAAATTAGTTCTTGCAAAAATCTGGCTCAAAGAATGAAATCAAACCTGAATTCATTGGGGAAACAGTGGGAACACGAGAAAGCAAGAGAACAACAGGACATCTTGTGGGAGGGTGGTGGGGATGTGGCTTGTAGAATCACACATTCATTATATTGGTAGTGTTTCTTCCTAAAGTGTCCATTGTATAGACAGTAGATAAATGCAACATAATAAAATAGAAAAGCAGACACTGTAGCAGCCAGTTCAAGAATCGCTACGTGTGTCTTGGAGACAGACCATGCCAAAGACGAATTCATCTCATTTACATCTCACACCTCTTTTAAGCTACCTGGGAAAACACATTCTTCTACACTGATTAGAGAGAGCAATTAGACCTGCTCACAACCTGTAGTTAGCTAGAACTGAGTGATATAACCCTGCTTTTCCTGTAAGCCAGAAGAGATTGTGGGCTCTGTCACTTCAAGTCATGTAAGTTAGTGTGCAACTACTTGGAGGAAGCTTTTTCATGGTTACAGCAGCCTGATCTGTACAGGCTACAGCTAAGCTCAACACAGCAGGAATTTTCTTGCAAGAGGCTCACAGCTAGTGTAGTCCAACCCTTGTAGGAGGGGTAGTAGAAAGGCAGCATGGACTCTCTCAGCTGCTTTAGAAGTGACAGAACAGTAATCACGTTTCTTTGCCTGCTGCTATTTGAATGTTTAAGGTTGAAAAGTGTGATAAAAATGGCAACTATACAATATGAGCTACATACTCAGCCTCTCAAAAATCATGGATGCATCTCCTCTTTTGCACACAGACTGGAACTCCTCAGGGAGATCTTTTTCATCACATGGAGAGTAGCTAGCCATTGGAACCACCATGCGAGGGTTAATGTGTCTGTTCTCATCCATAAGCTCCTTTAGCTTCTTCACAGACTCAAGGGAGAATTTCAAGTCTCCATCCTATGTAGACAGAACCAGAAAACAAAGGCATCAGGAAGTCAGTCCTTAGGCAAATCCATTCCATTTCAACCATGAGCTCTCCCAAAAAATACACTACAGGGAAAAGACAGTGTTGAAACAAAGCCTAGATAAAATCGGTGCTGACTGAAGGCAAAATGATCAGGTCTTCAAGGCAAAGACCTTTCAGAGCAGCAGGGAGACCTGGCTGGCTAGTCAGGGCTTTTGTTATGAGTCACGGTGGATGGAGGCAGAATTAGTGCATTTCTCACTCCCATGAGAGAGACCCATAAAATCCGGGGTCAAAAGATACAGGCTGGGAATCTTCAGCCTAGAAAAGAGATGACTGGGCAATATGTGGTAGAGATATACAAAATCATTAGTTGAATGGGGGTAAATGGGGATTTATTTTGTTCACTCTTTCTTCTGATACACCAGTGGAGAACTTCAAGTGTTGGCTGTCCTGTGGCAGGCTCTAACCACACAAAAGGAGCTATTCTTTCACATTACACATTGTTAAGAGCTGAAATCCTTCACCCCAAGGTACTGTGGCAAGTTTCCCTGAATTTAAAACTTGTTCACACAATTAATGGAACACAAGTTATTGGCAGCATAAATATGACACTTCTGGCTCAAAGCTCATACCAAAAGCTTCAAGAGGCTGGGAGAGTACCCTGGGAAATAGTACTCTGTGTTTTAGATTGCTAGACCCTGTGCATCTGTTAATGGTCATTCCCTCAGTTTCAAGTGAATCCCACTGTTGAGGTGATAAATTTAAATTGCAGGTGTTGCAATTCTTAAGCTAGGTGCCTAAAGTCTGTGTATGTCTGCAGATAATCAGAGTTTGGCCTAGAAGAGAAATAAGCACTTTCAAATGGATCTTTAGCATGTGTTTTAACCTGGTTTAATGACCAGCATGTAGTCAGTAGGATGATCAAGTAAGACCTACTCATTCAAAGAAATAAAGTGAAGTGATGCTGATACACTGTGAGACCAAATATTGCCACTTGTTTCATAGTTTCATGAGCCCAATGTTGAATAGTGTGAGATGGGGGGGGTAGTTGGTTTTGGTTTGTGGGGTTTTTTTTACAGAATCACAGAATGTTGGTGTTAAAGAATTGAAAAAAACCCAACCAGATAAACTCTGGACATGCATTTACTTAACAAAGTCAAACTCTTTTCTGCTTGCAATCAGTTTATGATTTTACTTGGATTAATTTATCAGTCATAGTTGCTTATGAAAAATTAACTTTTCCTGTATAAATGTAGTTCTAGATTCAGCTATTGGTCACAGACCTCAAAAGCATAAGACAGAGAACTAAAAAGGATGGATTTCCACAGGTACAGTTTCAGAGAATCCAGAAAGTAGGAAAGAACCCTGAGACGTGTATGTCCTGGTGACAAAAAACAACAAAGAAACAACAAAAAAAACCCAAACAAAAACCCCACCACCTCAGATAAGAAAGATTTATTAAAGAGAGCTCAATCTGAGCAGCATCTTCCCTCCAAGGTGACAGTGCATACTGTGTTGCTGAACTAAGAGATTTTATCACAGAAATAGTGCAGGCCAGAACAATCCATCTCTGTAGTTTTTCTGGTTTTACTCCACACCTAGTAAACCATCTTCCTCCAATTTCCATCATATTAATTCAAGATCTGTGATGGAAAGTGTCGAGATAGTGATACTCAGTCTTTTAAAACATGATATGAAGTCAAATGAACTTCACTTCTGCTTTGCAAAACATGTTGTTAAATGAATGACTTCTGATGTATTATGGGAGTGGGAAGGGAAGTCTTGGGAAGAATTTCAGAAAACAAGATCGTAAGCCAACTTTGTACACTGAGTAATTAGTCAGACCTTAGGGACCTCAAGTAGTCCAAGTGAAAGGAGTGCAACACACATGCAGAGTATACTGCACATATATTCAGGAGAATACAGATTTAATGATTAATGAGATAAGAATTCAAACTACAAAGAGGAGCTAAAACTCCAGAGCTGCACTTTCTACACTTTTACTCAACCTAGAAACAGCTATTCTCATTCAGTTATTTTTTTATGCCTCCAAGTGGAAAACAGATTTATTTCATTAAGTAGGAAGCTATCTGTTCCCCTGGAGACTCTAAATGTTAAAGAATGGTTTGGAAGAAAGGAATAGCTTAAACCTGCTATCTCTGGATATCTCTGACATCCAAAGGAGAAAAAGATGATATCTCAAGGCACAAAGATAGTATGTTATCCCTGGAAACCTACTGCACACATATAAAGAGAGTCAATAATTGTTTAAGAAGTATTAGTTCTCTTGGTAGTCTGAGGAAGTTGTTTATGTTGCAATCAAACTGAAATCTCCCGAACTGTTTCTAAGGATGAGTACAGACAGATCCAACACGCTCCCAAGTACAGACAAGAGCACTGAAGTACCTTCTTAACTGCTTCCATGGTGCATGTAAAATAAGTCATAGGTGCTGTGTATTTTGGAAAATTTGGTATAGCCTCCTCTAATAGCTTATCTGCCTATTAATATTTCATTGGATCCAGCTAAGCATTTCTTTCACCTTTTTTTTATATGTGCTATGTGTGTAGGCTCCATCACATAAGCCTGCAGATCATTTTCATAAAGAACTTCTTGCCTAGAAGCCAGCGAGACAAGACAATTTCTCTTTTGTCACATCTTGTTTACATCATTCTATAAAGTTAGAGGTGTCCCCAGTTCTTCCAGCTTCACAACACATGGGGTTACGTGCAAAAGAAAACTCTGGAAATGCAATGCCTCAGTCAGCAAGGGATTTCAGAGCAGTGACATGGCTGGTGAAGTTAATTAAACTGCAGCAGCATGTTAACAATACCTGAAGCATTTTACAGAAAGAAAAACTGAACCATAGGGAGATGAAGTTGGATATCAAGCCAGAGCAAAGCAAAAATTCCGGTCTATTAGTTTAGTTCAAGATTCCTGTTGCAGCCACACATCAGTACTTTGTTGAACTTGTAATACCAACAAATTAAAAAGCAGAAAACTCACCTGAACGTAGACTGCGTGGGAGCTGTGCACCAGTAAAAGGACTGCAAGGACTGTAAAAGAAAGCAAGACTTTCATAGTGCCTGCAAAATATAGCCTTTCCTAAGCTGAATATATTTTATTTTCTCTGGCTTTGGTCTTTCTTTGGTGTCTCTCAGACTTTCTCTCTTCTTCTTAGCACTCAGACCGCCTGGCAGTCAGAGCTCTATGCTCCCAGTGCAAAGCTGGAGCTTTATAAAGACTTCACACGGCATTTGCTTGGTAATCTATTAATCTAAACTCTTTATTGACATATAATAAACCCTCAGTGGACTATCAGTTATCTACCCATTAGCAGAGTAGGCCAGTCACACCCAGGCAGATCCTGGGGTTTATGAGTCTCTCCCACTTTGAGAAAGTGGCCATGACACAGGCAGGCAAAACATTCCAGCCTACAATAAATATATGGTAGAGATTGATCTAACACAACACCTGAAACTCAGTCTCCTTATGGGGAATGTACTCAGGTTTCTGGCCACTTCCTGCAGAGCTGTGAGAAAGAAAGAGATTTGGAAGTAGATACAAAAAAATTGATCTCTTGCACTGATTGCTGGCCAGTCAGTTCCCTCTTCTGGGGACTCCAGGTACTAAGACGGTAGCAAGGGACTGAGGCAGATAAACACAGGCTGTGCCTGCATATGACCAGATATAAAATGTCATCTTGCTGCTGCTTTTTGCAGCACCTAATTAAAATGCACACATTAAAAAGCATGGGGATTGTCATTAAGGATAAAGGCTGCCATAAACCAAATCTATTTCTCTGTGACTTTCAGTCTTATCCAGAAACATGGTAATATCACACCGATGGAGAAGCATCAATATGCCTCACTCAGCTCAGTTCTGCCCATCAACCTCGGGTCCTTTAATCTGTAAATGATTTCTGGCATATTGTGGCTTTGGAGTAACAACAGACACCATGCCAAACAATCTTCCTGATACCAGCAGAACAGAGGAAGGCAACGGTCAGCCACTAAGCAACTTTCTCAAAT
Organism: Gymnogyps californianus; assembly: GCF_018139145.2. Lineage (NCBI taxonomy): Eukaryota > Metazoa > Chordata > Aves > Accipitriformes > Cathartidae > Gymnogyps > Gymnogyps californianus. The sequence goes on along the minus strand of NW_026114193.1, from coordinate 14,967 downwards.
CTCAGCAATGTTTTATGCCGGCAAAGGCTCTAGTTCTTATGGTATTCTAATCTGTTGCTAAGATTACAGTGAAAACCACCATGCTGCTTGGTATAAAACTCGAGAAACTAAAGCAGCCTGGAGTTCCCAGGCAGTGGGCTTGTAGAGAGGAAATGGGACTTCTCTGGTTCAGTATACTCCAAAAATTTCCTACCACTTAGCTGACAGTAATGACTGCTTACTGATAGACTTTGCTTCTCTCCTCTGCACCAGTCCAGTCTACTCCTCATCCACGAAATTTGAACCCCTCAAGCATCTTTATTACCACAAGACAAGCTTGCTTTCTCTGCTTTCTGCGCTGCCAATACCACTTGCAACTCCAGAACAACTCACACCTGCGCCCTTAATTACTCTAATATTGGTCAAGGGTGTAACAGCAGAGGGTATAGCAACAACCTCTTCCTAGAAGCTTTGCAGAGGTGTCACAAGAGAGACATGCCTAGAATCCAATTAGGTGAAGCTGAGGGTAAGAAAGCAATTAAATGTAGGGAATAAAAAGGTATACTGAGAGGCATGAAAGAGGCAATTGCAACCCCACTTCCCATTACATACCCAAAACCGCTGGGTCAGGACACCTATTGGAGCATGGACTACCACTTTTCATCAGTGTCATGTTTGACACGCTGATGGCATGCCATAGTGGAAAATCCCAGTGCTTCTGATCCAATTGCATTTCTGACAGTAAAGAGGTACACACTCTCTCCTCCATCTTCTTTTAAAAACCTCCAGAGAGAATTATGGCTGGCTTACACTTTTTTTACTACTTTGTCTAAGAGTTATGTGAAGCTGTGATACCAGTTTTGGTCCATTACTTCACACCCTCATTTGTCTCTTGTTTAGGCAATATTAAGATAATACCAGTTAAGTTAAACCCTTGAGTGGCACTATTGCACTTTGTTGCCTGGATTCATGCAGTCCACCTATAAGTTTTGAAACCCAGAAGTTTTTCCAAGTACCTGGAAAAAAGGACTCCCTGTCAAAACTCAGGTCATGTGTCTCCCCTGTTTGGTATCATGTTCCTAATTGATGGGAATCAGTTATGCTTTAGAGGAAATGGGGCCTTTCCTCAGAATAGTTGTCAAATGCCTTCGCTTGGAGTCTTAAGAGGGCTCAGATGTGGCATCCCCCAGGCAAGGGCAGTGATGATGGGGGCATATATCTAAGCAGATAGGATCTTTAAGAAGAAACAGGGAGGCACCTAACACATTTAGTCACCTCCACGAATGACTTTTTTGAGGCTGTGCCTTTGAATTAAAAGGTCTACAGCAAGCATAAATCCCGAACTAGGCCTCTAAATGCTTTTTGTGCTCAACCTGTAGCCAGCCTGAGTTTATCCATAACAAGGGTGAGAGCTGAAGAGAAAGAGATACAAGAAGTTTTCCGACACCAGGTGGATCTTTAAGTATGCTGAAAAGACAGTGTGTCTACCTCTTTTTTTTTACTGGGGACCCCCCGAAATGGACACAGCACTCCAGACGTGGCCTCACCAGTGCTGAGTAGAGGGGAGGGATCACCTTTCCCAACACGTTGGCCAAGCTTTTGCTAATGCAGCCCTTGGCCTTCCCTGCCACAAGGGCGTGTTGATGGCTCGTATTCAGCTTGAGCCCACCAAGACCAAGTTGCTGTAAAGCTACTGGTGAGCCCCCAGCCTTTACTGGTGCATGGGGCTATTCCTCCCCAGGAGCAGGACTTTGCATTTCCTTTCGCTGAAGAGGACAAGACTTCTGGCAGCCCATTTCTCCAGCCTGGGCACTCCTCAAGGCCCAACACTGCTGGGGGCTCTGCCCTGCCCAGGTCCTGCACACCAGAGGGGCTTTGCTCTGCTGTCTGGGAGGCCAGGGGGACGTGCACCACACTGCCCTGCCTTGGGTGTTGGTTCCCAGCGCCTTGGGCAATCTGCCCTGCAGCTGACTTCTTCTGGCTAACCCCCGCCATGGGTAGGCACTGCGACCATCCCTGCTGACAGCAGCCCTCTTGTACCAGCCATCCCTGGATCCCCATAGAACAGACTTTGCCCCATCACCCGCTACCCTTGGACCTAATCCCAGCTTCCCATATGCTCAGGGAGCAGGGGGACACATCAAGGGCACGGACACAGCAGAAGACCCTCATGCCTTGCTTGCAGCCCACCAAGGCAAGGGGATAAATGGCTCCTCTCTGGGGCCCATTTCCAGTTCCCCTTCCCTCAGCACTTGCCGACCACCTCCCAGCCCAGGTAGGTGTCCTGGGGAAGGCCCCAAGGGTCCCCAGGGACCTGCAAGCCACAGCTGGAGCCTCCTCAGCACCTCTTCCAGTGCCATTAGAACCCCCTGGGCCTTTGAGGACTGGGCAGGGGGCAGCCAGCATGGCAAACCAGAACCCAGCAAGAGACAAACTCCTTGTGGGGTGTGTGGGAGCTGCTGGGGGTAGCTGTGGGGCTGTGGGGCAGTTCTGGGGGCAACCGCAGGGCTGTGGGGGCTCTGTGTGTGTGGGGATGGCTTCTCCATGCTGGGGCTGTGTGGGGCAGTTGCTCTGTGGTGGCGGCTAGGGTGTGGTTCTGGGATGGAGCCTCAGGTAGAAGCTGCTTTGCAATGGGGTGGGCTGTGGTGGGGCAGATTTGGGGGTGGGGGCAGGAAGCCAGTCTACAGTGGGACAGTGTTTGGGGTGGTTTCTGGTCTGTGGGGCTGATCCTCGATGGGGCTGGGGTGGGGGGGCAGTTTTGGGTCGGGCTGCAGCTCTGAGGAGAAGGCTGTGGTGATGGCGGGGGTGGAGGTGTGTGAGGCTGTAGCTTCACAGTGGAGCAGCGGCCACCTCCGCCTCAGTAGTGCCTGCGGCTGAGCCATGGCTGTAGGGGTGCGAGAGGGCACCAGTCTTTCCATGCGCTCCTTGAAACCAACCCTTGTCATAGCTGCTCCTGCGGATGAGGTCCAGGATACCTCAGTTTCCAGCTCTGTAAGTCCCAGCAGCTGGGCACACCCCAAGGCACTTGGAGAGCTTGGGAGCACAACCAAAGGCAAACAAAGGTTTCTGGGAGGCACAGAGAGTCATGTGACAGGCTCAGGGAGGCTCCAAAACAAACACAGAAGGGCTCCCCAGTCACCTAAATGCACACAGAGGGCTCATGGAGGCACCAAAAGAAGCCTGGAAAGTGCCCAAAGCTGCACAGAGGGCTGCTGGGTGGGGGCTAATGGCTTTCCAAGTGCCTAAAGGGAAATGGAGGACTGGGAGAGGGCAACAAAACAGATATGGAAGGTTCCCAGGCCTCGCCCCAGGAGACACAACCTGAAGCCCTGGAGTAGGGGGACACACTACCATCACCTGCAGGGACTGCAGTTACCTCCCACCTAAGATCAGGCAGCAGCAGTAGCAGGAAGACACTGGCCTCAGGGTAGGGCTCAGTCTGCTGCGTCCCTCCACTCCTTCCTCCCTGCTCTTGCCATCACCCACCCCATGCAGATGGTCCTGCCTGCCTGGCCAGGGAAGGCTGCCTGTCTGCAGGGCTGAGGTGAGTTTTCTGCCAACAGGATGAGGATTAAGCCCAGAGCCCTTGTGGTGGGTTTGACCTTGGCTGGCTGCCAGACCCCCACCCAGCCGCTCTCTCACTCACCCTCCTCAACAGGAAAGGGGGGGATAATAAGATGGAAAAGATCATGGGTTGAGATAAAGACAGGGAGATAACTTAGCAAGTATCATCATGGACAAACCAGACTCAACTTGGGGAAAGTTATTTTAATTTATTGCCAATTAAAAATATGGTGAGAAACAAAGACAAAACTAAAATCACCTTCCCCCACCCGCCCTGTTCCCAGGCTCAACTTCACTCTTTCTTTCCCGAATCTTCTACCTCTTCCCCCAACCCTGAGGTGGGGAATAGGAGGTTGCAGTCAGTTCAGACCACTTCTCTACTGTTCCTTCCTCCTCACACTTTTCCCCGTGGGGTCCCTCCCCATGGGGTACAGTCCTTCATGGATTACTCCAATGTGGGTCCTTCCTATGGGCTGCAGTTCTTCAAGACCTGCTCCAGCATGGGACCTCTCCATGGGGTAGAGTCCTTCAGGAAGAGAGTGCTCCAGCATGGGTTCAGAGGCTGCAGCTCCTGCCAGGAGCCTGCTCCAGCATGGGCCCCCCACAAGCTGCAGCTTCCTTCAGGGCACATCCATCTCTCATGGCGTGGGGTCCTCCATGGGCTGCAGTGTGGATATCTGCTCCGCCATGGTCCTCCATGGGCTGCAGGGACTCCTTGCTTCACCATGGTCCTCTTCATGGGCTGCAGGGGAATCTCTGGTCCAGTGCCTGGAGCACCTCCTCTTCCTCCATCACTGACCTCAGTGTCTACAGGGTTGTTTCTCTCACAGTTTTCTCACTCCTTTCTCTCACAGCTGCTGCACAGCATTTTTTACCCTTTCTTAAATATGTTATTGAAGAGGTGCCACCAGCTTCACTGACGGGCTCAACTTTGGCTCCGGTCTGTTTTGCAGCCAGCTGGGACTGGCTGTGTCCAGCACGGGAGCAGCTCCTGATCTCTTCTCACGGAGGCCATCCCTGCAGCGCCCCCCGCTACCAAAACCTTGCCATGTAAATCCAGCACAGTGCTCTCTTCACTTCTTTTCTCCTCCTGGCATCATCCACAGCCCTTGGTGCTCATGCTCTCAGGCTCTTTTCTTGCAGCTCACCCCTGTGTTGGGGCACTTCCCAAACAGCACCTGGGGACCTGGTGCTCAGTGCTACTGGCCAAAACACAGAACCCAAGGGATGGGAGAAGGCACCAGCTCTAACAGCAGTGGCACCCCACCCGCATCCCAACAATTACTGACACCTCCATGGTATGCCAACAGTCACGAGCACACAATACACAAACTAGCAGCCACCAACACACTTCCCTGGCTTCCCAGCAGTCACAGTCCCTATCACAATGCTATGTAAGCACTCAGATCCTCTCCAATCCCTTTCATGTTTGCTCAGATGGTATCCCATCCCTTCTGAGAGCACTCACATCCCATGCCTTACCTGCCTTGCTCACTCAGAAGACCTTGTTTCCCCTACAAGACAACTCGCATGCCCTTTAATGCTTTCCATGAGCATGCAGATGCCCCAGAGTATGTTACCATCTTTTCCCATTAGCCTCCATGTGTACACTGACCCTCCAATTTCTCCTTAATTCTTGCTCACATCTCCTTCATTCTCCCTTCTGGACCATCAGGTCCCTTCCTTTCCCCTCTAAGGAGGCTCAAAATCCCTTCTTTCCATCCACCCAAGCTTATAAATCCTTCACAGTATCCTCTATGAACTCAGATACCCTCTGCTTATCGCCATATCTCTTCAAATCCCTTTCATTTCCCATTATCACAGTGCAGATCTCCTATCTTTCCCTCCCTGCATGCTCACCGCTTCTCCATTTTTTCCCTCCCTGCACGCTCACCCCTCCTCTGTTTCCGTTGTCCACTGTGCAGTTCTCATCCACTGCTCTTTGGCTCCAATCTCATATCCCCTGTGCCCCTCCAGGCACACGCTGAGACTGCCCTTCCCCTCCGGGCAAGCCAAGACCCCCTCAATTCCCATCCTTGTGTGCTCAGATACCCACCATCCACCTTGCTGGGCACTGCCCTCCCCTCCTCTCCCCTTCCTGCACGCCCACATCTCCTCTCCGCTCCTTCGAGCTGCGCAGCTCCCAGATTGGGCAAGACTGAGCTGAGCTGCGTGTGCACGGTCACTCTGAACGGTACTGGGGACAGACGGCACTGTGCACGCAGGTGGCGTCTGCATGACGCCATCACAATCCAGCACACGGGATTGTTAACAGACCATCCTTTCCAAAGCCCTGCCAAGGAATGTCCTGCCAGGCACAGGTTGGTGACTCCAGCTGGGAGCAGGTGTTCCAGCTGCCATAGGAGAGGTGTTCCATACCTCTGATCAGGAATTCGAACCGTTAATTTTCTTCCAGGGTTCATCTTGCATAATTTTGCAGGCTTTGGCAATAAGACCTCTTTAGGCAATGATACTTGACCTAGCAGCCCAAACCAAGCTCTCTACAGCCATATGAGACTCTCCAGATCTTCTGCCTGGATTCTTGGGGCCTTTTGAGAAGGCTGTGAGTGTCCCACAAGTCTGTGTTTTATCTGCCAGACTTGGGGGACACATGGAGTACCTTGAAACCTCAAAAGGTGTGGGGGGGCAAATAAATCCATACCTCATATCTGTACTGGTGCAGAGACTGTCAAAATAGAACAGTGATCTTCTTTGAAGTCTGTCCTGTAAAGAATAGATAATAACCCAGGGCACACCAGGAAGGATTCAGGAATACCCTTTAGAAAGGTAATAAGAAATTACATGGATAATTATTCTTCGGTCTTGTAGAGAAATTCTCAGAGGGAGAAGTGAGTCTAGGTCTAAGCTCCTCTGTGTCTGAAAAGTATTGTACCATGAAGTGAGGCCAGGACCTCATTCAGTGCTACTGCTGAAATGTAATTCCACAGCAGAGCCTGCTGTGCACCACAAAAACTCAGGATAAACTCATGTTGCACTGGCTCCATGCATTTGGTTTGTAGCATCTCTTCAGGCAGGTGGCTTGTTGTGGTTCATCCCTTCCTAAATAGGTTTTTGTCATGACAAACAGCTTCTGTCCATTTCCCCCCCACAGGTTTTGTATCTGTAGTGGTTTAAGCCCAGCTGGCAACAAAGCACCACGCAGCCGCCCGCTCACTCCTCACCCCCCGGCAGGATGGGGAGGAGAAAATACAACAAAAAGCTCGTGGGTCGAGACAAGGACAGGGAGGGATGACTCACCACTTATGGTCACAGGCAAAACAGACTCGATTTTGGGGAAAAAAAAAAAAACAATTTAATTTGTTACCAATCAAATCAGAGTAGGATAATGAGAAACAGAACATATCTTAAAAACACACCTTCCCACCACCCCTCCCTTCTTCCTGGGCTCAGCTTTGCTCCCGATTCCTCTACCTCCTTCCCCGACAGCAGCGCAGGGGGACGGGAATGGGGGTTGCGGTCAGTTCATCACACATCGTTTCTGCCGCTCCTGCCTCCTCGGGGGGAGGACTCCTCACACTATTCCCCCGCCCCAGTGTGGGGTCCCTCCCACGGGGGTCAGCCCTACAGGAGCTTCTCCAATGCAAGTCCTTTGCACGGGCTACAGTCCTCCACGAACTGCTCCAGCATGGGCTTTCCCACGGAGTCACGGCCTTCTCCAGGCCCAGCCACCTGCTGCAGCGTGGGGTCCTCCACGGGGCTGCAGGGCAATCTCTGCTCCACCGTTAACCTCCATGGGCTGCAGGGAGACAGCCTGCCATCTCACCATGGGCTGCAGGGGAATCTCTGCTCTGGCGCACCTCCTGCCTCTCCTTCTTCACTGACTTTGGGGTCTGCATGGTTGTTTCTCTCACATCCCACTCCTCTCTCCACTGCAGGTCTTTTTTTCAACAGTCTTGTCTTAAATATGTCTTCTTAAATATAAGTCTTCTTAAATATGTTATCACAGAGGCGCTACCGCCATCGCTGATTGGCTCAGCCTTGGCCAGAGGCGGGTGTGATTTGGAGCTGGGGAAGCTTCTAGCAGCTTCTGACAGGAGCCACCCCTGTAGCCCCTCAGTGTCCAAGCATACGGAAAGGCTCAGGCAAATTTCCTGCTGTCAGGGACTGCTGGTGGTTCCACGTCCACACGAGCCCAGGGGACATCTGCAGCTCTTGAGATTCTGGTGCCAGAAACAATCTCTAGGGTGACAGAGAGGAACTGGACCAGCATCCAAATGCTTGCCACAGGAAGTACCAGCGCTGCTTGTATTAACGCGTACCTGATACTCACTGTCTTAGTTTCAAGAAGCTTCAAGGTCTCAGTTTCAAGCGGACTGGGGTTGTATGTGGTTAAATAGGTTTTGTGGCCTTCTCTGTGGGGTGACCAGGACCCTGAAATGACCCCAGCCTGGCCAGGGACCCTGCTCATCTGTGGGCATTTTCAGCGATCTCCAAAAGGGGAACAAGTCTGTGCAGAGGGGCAGAGCTGCGGTCTCCTTGGGAGCAGAGACACATGGTGGGTGCTTCGTCACCTCCCCTGGTTACCAACAGAGGTGTTAGAAAGGACAGGCCCCAGGGCAGGCCCTGGGAGACCCAGGGCACCAGCCTCCAGGCAGATACGACCCATTACCCACCACCTCTGAGCCCGATACCCAACCAGGTATTGACCTCTCTAAGTGTCTGCACACCAAGACCAAAACCTCTCAGCTGGGACAAACTGGAACAGGTTGCCAAGGGAGGTTGTGGAGTCTCCATCTTTGGAGATATTCAGATGCCATCTGGACATGGTCCTGAGAAACCGGCTCTGGGTGGCCCTGCGCGAGTGGGGGGGGCGGACAAGATGACCTACAGAGCTCCCTTCCGACCTCAAGCAATCTGTGATTCTGTGCACATGCCCTTCAGTCCCATCCGCAGCTTCCAGGTCTCTTGCCTTCTCCTCCTTGGAGGCTCAGAGTCCCTTCTTTCCCTCCAGGCAAGCTGAGACACCCTTGATGCCCATCCCTGTCAGCTCAGATGCCCTCCCTCCACCTTGCTGGGCACTGCCCTCCCCTCCTCTCCCCTTCCTGCACACCCGCATCTCCTCTCCTCCCGCCTGAGCTGCTCACCTCCCACATTGGGCAAGACTGGGCTGAGCTGCGTGTGCACGGTCACTCTGAGGGGTACTGGGGACGGACGGCACTGTGCACGCAGGTGGCGTCTGCATGAGGATGGGCCAGCACACGGGATCGTTAACAGACCATCCTTTCCAAAGCCCTGCCAAGGAATGTCCTGCCAGGCACAGGTTGGTGACTCCAGCTGGGAGCAGGCCCCCGGCGTCTTTATTTGGCATCTCCAGGAGGAATACAGTGCTTGGAAAGGCCCCGGCCTGCTAAGGGCTCTGCTGCTGCAGGGGAGGCAGCACTGTGCTCACATCCCACACAGTGCTGCACTGTCCTCCTGCTTTTTATTGGGGTCTCAGAGCTCCATCTTCTTCACAAAGCTGAAGGAGAAACCAAAAGGTGTTCAGCTGGATGTACAGAGGGGAGGGCAGAGACCTCCTGCCCACCAGGTCTGGTCTTGGAGGCTTTCTGTGGTCTCCGAGACATCCCCTGCCCTGCAGAGCCAGGCCCATCAGCCCGGGGCTGAGACCTGGGAGAGGACAGGCCAAACCCCAGAGAAACCCATCCGCGTCCCCCTCTGCCCCTGTTCTGCCTGTGGACATCTCCCTGGGGCTGGGAGGCAGGTCTGACTCAGGGGCACAGCCTCAGGACCCCGCTGCTCTCCTGCCACCCAGCTGTCAGGACAGACAGTCCTTCCCGGGTGCTGCTGCCCGGGCAAGGCAGGAACGTGCCGCCGCAGGAAAATGCCTCCTCTGCTTGGAGATATTTACCAGGGGAATTGCTTTGGGGCCGTTGCCTGCAACCTGTTGACCTCCACGGCCTTCTTCCATGCCTCCTGGCGGGCTCTGTATGGCTCCAGATTTGTGAGGACCTGTCTTGCTCGTGGTGGCCGGACGCTGCAACGGCAGGGACAAATTCCCTCTTGCACCCTGGCTGAGACCCTGCCTGCCCCAGCCCCTGCCTGCCCCTGCCCGCTCCTACCCCTGCACCCACGTTCCCTTTGGCCCCCACCGCCCCCTTCAATGCGGGACGAGCTTCAGGCACGTGCTGGGGGCTGCCCAGAGACACGGGGCACCAGGGGCTATCCCAGGGCATGCCCGAGTCAGGGGAAATCCAAGGCGCAGTATCCCTCAGGGCTCAGGGCTCGGCTTCCTTGACCCCGTAGTGTGGTGGTCCCATCTGCTCGACTCTCCCTGGCCTTGCTGGGTGCTGCCACGCACTTACTCTGGCCGTGGTCTCCCCCGCCAAGGGGCCGGTGTGCTCGTCTTCTCTGCTTCCTGAAGGGAGAGAGAAGCTCTCGCTCCTGCCAGAGGGACCAGAGTCTTCTTTCTCCTCCTTTCCAATGCTCCGGGATGGAAGGCAGCATCTTTCTCTGGGCTCCGGTGCTTTGCCACTGGGGGCAGCTGTTGTGCGAGGCAAACAAAGAGGAGGCATCGCAGTCATTTCTGTCTTTCTCCAGCCAAGGCAACATCAAGGGCTTCGTCCCTCAGCCAATGAAGCCAATGGACAGTTTGGTTTCCTCCTCTCTACCCCAAAGTGCTTGGCAGTGAACCCTCTACTTCCTATAGAAACCTAGACATAAAGGAGATTCAGTTCATGGAATGACCCCTGGCAAGCACAGTGGAGAATGATGAAGTCATTCGCAAGACTGAAAGGAGGAGCCGCAAAAAGTCCCAGAACAAACACATCCAAAGGGATCCTTTCAGCCTCCCTATCCGCAGAGCAGATGCAGCCTTCCTGCACGGACATAGGACACCATCATTACGCAAGTCTGTATCACCTACCGGGACATATTTCCCCTGCCTGTCGAGGGCAGGCAGTCTGGCTTCAGGAGCTTCCTTCCCCTTGACGTCTCTGCCCTTCTTTGCAGAGTCCCCCGCAATTGGTGGCAGCACACTGCAAATACACCACATGAGGACTTTGTCTGGGGACAGTGGGAGCGTCTTCTCCGGCTTGTGCTCATGAGCCCAGCCTGTGCCCTCACCAAAACACCTGCTACACACTTCCCACCCAGCAGGAAGAGCTAAGTCCTTGGTGCACGTGCTCATAACCGCTCTGTACCAGTACAGGCAACGTGGCCAAGGGCAACAGCTCCCTCACACGTGTCCAAGAGCATGGGGTTACCCAGCTCTCCAAGACTCTCACCTCCCTCTCTGCATTCCAGCCTCAGCCTTTTTCCTTTCTTCTGCTGTCACCTCCGCATCACCCATCCGAATTGGAGGAAGACGCCGATCAGAAAGGAAGCGTCGGCCGGGAAGACCCCCTGAAGAAGAAAAAGAGGAAGCTCCTCACAACTGCATCTCTGGAACGCTTTGGACAGGAAGGACGTGCTGGCCTTCCTGTCCAACCCCTGTCCCCTTCCCTGAGGGCCGCGCTGCTCCCAGAGTGTTGCTGTCCCACTGCTTCCTTGGCTCCCCATTCGGAAAAAAGGGGGGCCTGCTGGGACACATTGCGGGCTTGAGAGGGGATTCTCTTTGGCGTGGAGGACGTCAGTTCCTAGGAGGGGAATGTACACAGAGTTGCCTGGGGCTCGGCGCTGGATCTTCGCGTTGTTACAGTACCTTGTAGGTAAGCGCTGTCAGGCAATGCTTGTGACTTCCCATCTACGTGCACAAAGCTGGAAAGAAGAAGGCGACACCGGTTTGAATAAGGGCAGCACAGTCCATTGCAGCCTCCGGGAAGAAGCTGCTCACAGCCATCCAGTTTTCCAAAGGAGAAGACCTAACAGGTTGGCACCACACACGAGGACACCGAGTGGCACAACACTCCATTGCCAGCATGGGCAGAAGAGCCTCCATCCATAGGGCTGCTCTCAACGGGGTCTGGGATGCACCTTGTCAGAGATGCTTTACAGGGGAAAACAAACACCCAGCAACTAAGAACATCCTGGGCTCTGGGGGCTGTTTTTTCTCCGTCTCACTCAAAGGAAAGGGAAGGAGCCGATGAAGCTCTCTACACAATGGTCCCTAACTGCGACTCCAGGGCAGTTCCCACACAGGGTGGGAAGGTAAAGCAGGCCCTCTTCCCTGGGCCTCTGCCTGAAGACACCCCACTTCCCAAAGAAGCAAGAGTGGCCATGGACTTCACGCAGAAGCACTGCTTGGGCAGAGTTATTCCCACCCAGCTTCAGGAGGAGACCTAGGCAGCTCTGCGGGGCTCCATCAGAGAGGGGCTGGCTGAGAAGCTGCACGCTTGGCCTGTCCAGAAGCAAACATACTCACTGTGGGAACACGAAGACGCCTCCAGGAGGCATCCGGAAAACGGCCATTTCTTTGCGGGCTACGATCAAGTGTCTCAGCCTTGGCGTCTGCAACAGGGACAGAGACATGGCAGGGGATCCCCAGGGAATTTACTCGTTGCTCACAAGGGCAGAAAACCTCTCTGCCACCCACAACCCCAGCTGCCTCTCCACCACCCTGTGCCTGTGCCTCCGCGTCCTGCCCAAAGCTACGAGCCTCTCCGCCACCTTGGCCTTTTGGGGTGGCAAGGCCGCGCTGGCGGCGCCTCTGCAGGAGCCAAAGCACAGGGCACACCAGGGGCCTGGCCTTGCCTGAGCTCGGCCCCTGAGGCATGGCTTCCTGGGAGCAGGAGGGCAGGCCCAGCCACAAGCACTGTGGAAAGCCTGCCCAAAGGCCACAGCTTTGACCCCATTGCAAGAGGATAGAGGGTGCACTGAAAATGTGCCAAACTCACTTGGAGGAAAGCGTTTGCCAGCTTCCCTGTTTTATCCACGTCTCGGAGCAGGTCTTCAAAGAACCTCATGATCACGCTCCCTTCTCGGCACACCAGGATGCCGATGTTCTTGAACACAAAGTCGAAGTTCTTCCATTCAGACAAGGCCCAAGCAAAGACTTTCATGGTCGCCTCGATGCACTTCAAGACCTTCGCCTTGGGAATGTGGAGGCGCAAGGCGACCTCAGCATAGATCACCTCGTCAACTTCTAAATCCTCTGCAAACAAACCACCCAACAACAAGTCACTTGATCAGCCCTTCAGTGGACTCACATCACCTGTCAGCACAACGGCCCTCAAGAGCCCACCAACTCTCCTCCCGCCACACCAACTCTTCATTCAGCAGCAAATGCCCTGCCTTTGTGGGCTGGAGCCCTGTCCCCATGCAGACTGCTGCCCCTATCAAGGGGAGAGGGGGGCATCCAAGGGGAAGGACCATACCTGACACACTCCCAACCCCGTGGTGCCCCACAGCTACCACCAATGTCACAGCAGAGCCATGCCTGGCCGCTTGGGGCATGCTAACCCTCTCATCCCTGCTGCCAACCGAGCTACAGCTCACTCCAACCCCTTTTAATCTACCAGCCAGCTGCAGGAGTGAGCAGGAACGCTGGTGCTCGCCTTTCCAAGGCATGGAGCGGCATTAATGGGGAGCATCAGCTTCATCGTTGCCAAGTGATTCGCAGGAACACCTCCAAGAGAGTGCTCTCCAACAGCAGTCAGCACACCATGACACCCAGAGAGCCCTTGGAGGGCTGCAGAGCTGGTGGCAGGGACCCCAGGTGTGACACAGGGGGAAGCACAGGTCTGAAGGTCTCATCTTACAAGGCCACAATCTGTTTTCATTGCACAGCTTGCTCCCCACAAAAAATGGCTTGTTCAGGTTGAACACGGGTCTCTCAGCCTTGAAACCCTGCATGTTTCCGTACCAGAAGTTTTCCACAATGTGCACAGTACCCATGCCCATGAGCCTGACAGTCTGAAAACAAAGGCAGGCAAGAAAGAAAAACCAGGCATCTTTCAGATGGGAGAAGGGAGGGAAGGCTTGTATGGACTTGACTAAGGGTGATCTGTGGCCTTTCCAGTCTTGCTGCTCCAAGGGCCAAGATGGGGCACGCAGGAAAGCTTTGGAGAAGAGCCTTGCACTCTGGATGGTGCCCCGCTCCCTCCTCTCCAGGAGCTGCAAGGTGCAGGACACAGCGGAAACCGCCCAGACCCTGAGAAGGCCCAAGAATTGCCAACAGCTGAGAAATGCCCGAGCACTGCCCTGGGCTCTCTGGCTGGTTGTTACTCCTACCAGCAGGCCTAGGGAAGACTCCACACAGGAAACCCTACTTTCTCCTTCTCAAGCGTGGCTTGGCCTCTTTTCTGCATTCACAGAAACGTTGGTCTCTGGCCAAAACTGCCAACTGTAGTGTCCTCCTGGGACATTTTTTTCTGCTTTCTAAGCTGGGTGAGGAATAAAAGGTGCTCAACGGCAGGGCAGGATGGGGAAGGGAGTGGTCAGGAAACCACCATGGTCGGAGGGAGGACGAGGAAACCAGCCCCACCTTCTTCAGCAGCAGCTCTCGTCGATAGCACTCAGACACGTCGTAGGGATGGTAATTGCGGCTCTGATGCGGGTAAAACCAAAGGCCTTTATTGTTTACAAATTAGTACTTATATAGATTCATTAGCTGTCCACGCGCTGAGGCTTGTTCCATGATTAGTTAATGCTTTCTGTTCACGCGCCGCAGCTAAGCTTCTGATTGGTGCTGTCGAGCAAGGCACACGTCTTCTGGCTTCGGTCTCTTATCTGTTTTCCAAGTTATTTCAGTCTTCTGCTCCTTTTCTGCACACCTGCTTTATCACTTATTTACTCCCTTATTCTATGTCTTTCAAGGCTATGTCTAATTGCTCAAGGCTGCTCGCAAAACTCCTTATGGATTCCCACAAGCACAAGGGCAACCAAAGAGCTACTTGAACTGTGAGTGAACTATCCTAAGTAACGTGATAGAAAACCCACCCTCGGGTGGGCAGAGCCCCTACCAACGGAAACCCCTTCCTCACAGAACACACGCAGTAAAAAGGAGCATGCTGCGACTTTAAGTGGAGGTGAGGCTTGCGAGAACCAATAGGAACGAGGGTAACTCAGCGAAACCATAAAAGTACTGATAACTGTTGCTCGAAACGTATAAAATGCTTTACCGTGCGCTAACCAGGTGTGCTAGCTTTGTGGAGTTACCACCTCGCACCCGTCTCTGCGCAGACATGAAATAAACAAATATCTCGACTCTGTATGTTAATCGGCTTTTCGCACACCGGGTGAAAGAGTCCTGATTTTGGGACAAGAGCAGCAATCAACCATACAGCAACAACCAATCTTTTAGCGATAATCAATATAACACCAACAACCAAGGAGGTGTATACTGCTGCAGGTTACTACAAACTTATCGTTACAGAGGGAACTTATCCTAGAAATAGCAGCAGATATACTGATGACAGATTACTTACGTGGATATATAACAGCGGCTATAAAGTGAACACCCCGGCTTTTTCCCCTCCATCTCCATCTCTGTCTCCCACCTCCCCGTGCTCTCCTCACTCCCACGCG